>NW_021822756.1:142806-203218 GCF_901001165.1 Salmo trutta | reverse complement strand
TCTCTCTCTCTCTGTCTCTCTCTCTCTCTCTCTCTCTCTCTCTCTCTCTCTCTCCAGGTCCAGGTCTTCCTACAGTAGCTCATCCTACTCCAAATCCCGTTCCCGTTCTCGTTCATACTCCCGTTCCTCCAGTCGTTCCAGATCCCGTTCCAGGTCCCGTTCCAGATCCCGTTCCAGGTCTTACTCCCGCTCCTCTCCGTACTCCCGCCGCCGCGGACGACCTCGCGGCTACCGCTCCCGTTCCCGTGGCTATCGCCGATCGCGCTCGCCGCCGCCTTTCAGGGACCGAGACGGTGCGGGACGTGGTAGAGGACGGGGACGAGGTTACCGGTCACGCTCTAAATCACCTGGCCAAGGTGGGTACCGAACCCACACTCCTCCACCCACAAGCTCCAGGAAACCTGTCGTCGCTGGTCCGTCACCGGAAGGTGAGAGGAAATACCCAGGCCGGATCCGGGAGAGGGATCGGGAGCCGGCGGCGTACGACCGTGGTCCAGAACACAATGACCCGTACGAGAGGGAGAGGTACCGGGAGTGGGAGAAGGAGTACAGAGAATGGTACGAGAAATACTTCAAAAACTACAACTCCCACGACCCTCCTCCTCCCAATAACCCCCCTCCCTACAGGGGTCGACCCGCCTTTAGTTTCGCCCCCGCCCCTGTGCCACCCCAAGCCGGACGAGACAGAGACCCCTTCAACCCTCCTCCACCCTCTGACTTTTACCCCTCCCCTCGACACCGCCTGGGCCGTGGATCTTCCCCCTTCAGCCGTGAGAGGAGGCGAGGTGAAGACTATCCCCCTCCCTCCTCAAACCCTTCCCCCAGGGGCAGGAACCAGCCAATGACTTACCAGGAGAAGTGTGCCGAGCAGTTTGGTAATCTGCCGGTGACCCGGTCAGCCAATCAGGATCCTCAGACGCCGCTGAAGGTCGCTAAGGGTGACAGAGATCCGTCGTCGAGCGTCGCCGCGACCTCCGACCTGAAAGAGCAGAAGCACAGGAAGAGGAGGAAGACTGAGGAAGGGGAGGCCTTCAGTGCATCGGACTCTACGGACGACGCTCGGAAAGAGGAGGAGGAGGAGAGAACCAGGAGTACTCCCGTTGGTTCGTCAAGCCATGATGACTCCACCCCCGTACGGGACGAGCCAATAGACAGCGACTCCTCAGACTTAGTCCCCCCGGACAAAGCGGATAGGTGGACCAGGGACGTTAAGGAGAAGGAAGTGAGGAGAAAGGTGTATAAAGGCAGACCGGATTCCAGAGCAGCAAGGAAAGACTCGTCGTCCAAGAGCTGGAAGACCGCCAGAGATAGAGACTTAGAGACGGACCAGGACAAGACCGGTACAGCCCGGGATAAGACCACCCCAGCCGGAACGGCCTACCAGGAGACTTCTCTAACAGAACCGGCAGTCAAACGGGTCAGAGATGAATCTATTCCCTTCCAACCAGACTCTTCCACTTCCCCCCAAAGAGAGGTGGAACTCATATCCCCTGCACCTCTAGCATCAGCTCCCAAACGACCTCCTCCTAAACCCCACCCAGACTCATTCAAACCGGTTAGAACTGACCCAAACCAGTTTAAAGCTGTCAGAACCCACCCAGACCTGCTCAACACAGTTCAAATCCACCCAGACTCATTCAAACCGGTTAGAACTGACCCAAACCGGTTTAAACCTGTCAGAACCGACCCAGACCAGTTCAACACAGTTAGAACTGACCTAAACCAGTTTAAACCAGTTAGAACCAGCCCAGACCAGTTTAAACCAGTTAAAACAGACCCAGACCAGTTCAACACAGTTAGAACTGACCTAAACCAGTTTAAACCAGTTAGAACCGACCCAGACCAGTTTAAACCGTTCAGAATCGACCTAAACCAGTTCAACACAGTTAGAACCGACCCAGACCAGTTTAAACCAGTTAGAACCGACCCAAACCAGTTTAAACCTGTCAGAACAGACCTGGACCATTCCAGACCAGCCAAGGAGGAGCAGAGAGGGAAGAGAGATCCAGGGGTTCGGCAGGACAGGGGCTCAGGGAGAGAGGACAAGCCCAGGAGAGAGGCTGACAACAGGCTGGGTAGAGAGCAGGAGAGAGCCTCTGGCAAAACTCCAGACACCAAATCTGAGAAGAGGAGGAGGAAGGAGGAGGAGGAGGAAGAGGGGAAACAGAGGAAAACAAGAAAGGAAGAGAGGAGTATGTCTGATAAAGAGATGGACGTGCCCCAAATCAAATCTCCCAGAGTGGAGCTCACCGACACCGTAAAAACCTGCAACCTCAAACGTGACGTAGAGAAAGAGACGGAAAGAGACGAGAGAGCTTCCGTAAGGCCTCCGACGGAGAGGGGGATGAAAGGAGGAGAAACTCAGAGGAAGATCAAGACCAACAGAGAAGAAGGGAGGAGGACCGCTGGGGTTGTGAGCGTGGCCGGAGGAACAGAGGCAGCCAATCAGAGCAGCTGTATAAAGGGAAGCAAAGCCAAGAGGAACCGTAAGGTCCAAGCGTCCGACGGACCAGGAACAGTAGTGGACTACACCAGGTGAGACTGGCTGTCTGGGGAACTGACTGTTTCCTCTAATAGTAACTACCTGACTGGAATGACAGGAAGTCTCTCTGGGATAATACATGATACAGTCCTCCAGGGGGCAGTAGTCCTGTGTGGTGGAGGAGGTGGTGTCTATATTAACTATGTGTTGTTGTGTAATACAGCACCAGTCCTCCAGGGGGCAGTAGTGCTGTGTGGTGGAGGAGGTGGTGTCTATATTAACTATGTGTTGTTGTGTAATACAGCACCAGTCCTCCAGGGGGCAGTAGTCCTGTGTGGTGGAGGAGGTGGTGTCTATATTAACTATGTGTTGTTGTGTAATACAGCACCAGTCCTCCAGGGGCAGTAGTCCTGTGTGGTGGAGGAGGTGGTGTCTATATTAACTATGTGTTGTTGTGTAATACAGCACCAGTCCTCCAGGGGGCAGTAGTCCTGTGTGGTGGAGGAGGTGGTGTCTATATTAACTATGTGTTGTGTAATACAGCACCAGTCCTCCAGGGGGCAGTAGTCCTGTGTGGAGGAGGAGGTGGTGTCTATATTAACTATGTGTTGTAATACAGCACCAGTCCTCCAGGGGGCAGTAGTCCTGTGTTGTGGAGGAGGTGGTGTCTATATTAACTATGTGTTGTTGTGTAATACAGCACCAGTCCTCCAGGGGGCAGTAGTCCTGTGTGGTGGAGGAGGTGGTGTCTATATTAACTATGTGTTGTAATACAGCACCAGTCCTCCAGGGGGCAGTAGTCCTGTGTGGTGGTGGAGGTGGTGTCTATATTAACTATGTGTTGTTGTGTAATACAGCACCAGTCCTCCAGGGGGCAGTAGTCCTGTGTGGTGGAGGAGGTGGTGTCTATATTAACTATGTGTTGTAATACAGCACCAGTCCTCCAGGGGGCAGTAGTCCTGTGTGGTGGAGGAGGTGGTGTCTATATTAACTATGTGTTGTTGTGTAATACAGCACCAGTCCTCCAGGGGGCAGTAGTCCTGTGGTGGAGGAGGTGGTGTCTATATTAACTATGTGTTGTGTAATACAGCACCAGTCCTCCAGGGGGCAGTAGTCCTGTGTGGTGGAGGAGGTGGTGTCTATATTAACTATGTGTTGTAATACAGCACCAGTCCTCCAGGGGGCAGTAGTCCTGTGTGGTGGAGGTGGTGTCTATATTAACTATGTGTTGTGTAATACAGCACCAGTTCTCCAGGGGGCAGTAGTCCTGTGTGGTGGAGGAGGTGGTGTCTATATTAACTATGTGTTGTGTAATACAGCACCAGTCCTCCAGGGGGCAGTAGTCCTGTGTGGTGGAGGAGGTGGTGTCTATATTAACTATGTGTTGTTGTGTAATACAGCACCAGTCCTCCAGGGGGCAGTAGTCCTGTGTGTGGTGATGGAGCAGACGGCAGAGCAGATCAGAGGAAGACTGTCGTTAAAACACTGGAGGAATACACCAACAACATCTCGACACCTGCTGACGGCCATATTGTACTCATACAGGTCAGAGACACACAGCTCTACACCTGTTAGACCATATAGTACTCATACAGCTCAGAGACACAGCTCTACACCTGTTAGACCAAATAGTACTCATACAGGAGACACACACAGCTCTACACATGTTAGACCAGATAGTACTCATACAGGAGACACACAGCTCTACACCTGTTAGACCAAATAGTACTCATACAGGTCAGAGACACAGCTCTACACCTGTTAGACCAAATAGTACTCATACAGGAGACACACACAGCTCTACACATGTTAGACCAGATAGTACTCATACAGGAGACACACAGCTCTACACCTGTTAGACCAGATAGTACTCATACAGGTCAGAGACACAGCTCTACATCTGTTAGACCAGATAGTACTCATACAGGAGACACACAGCTCTACACCTGTTAGACCAGATTGACCTGTATGAGTACTATCTAGTCTAACAGGTGTAGAGCTGTGTGTCTCCTGTATGAGTACTATCTGGTCTAACAGGTGTAGAGCTGTGTGTGTCTGACCTGTATGAGTACTGACACACACAGCTCTACACCTGTTAGACCAGATAGTACTCATACAGGAGACACACAGCTCTACACCTGTTAGACCAGATAGTACTCATACAGGAGACACACAGCTCTACACCTGTTAGGCCAGATAGTACTCATACAGGAGACACAGCTCTATACCTGTTAGGCCAGATAGTACTCATACAGGAGACACAGCTCTACACCTGTTAGGCCAGATAGTACTCATACAGGAGACACAGCTCTACACCTGTTAGACCAGATAGTACTCATACAGGAGACACACACACAGCTCTCCACCTGTTAGACCAGATAGTACTCATACAGGAGACACACAGCTCTACACCTGTTAGACCAGATAGTACTCATACAGGAGACACACAGCTCTCCACCTGTTAGACCAGATAGTACTCATACAGGAGAGAGACACACAGCTCTACACCTGTTAGACCAGATAGTACTCATACAGGAGACACACAGCTCTACACCTGTTAGACCAGATAGTACTCATACAGGAGAGAGACACACAGCTCTACACCTGTTAGACCAGATAGTACTCATACAGGAGAGAGACACACAGCTCTACACCTGTTAGACCAGATAGTACTCATACAGGAGAGAGACACAGCTCTACACCTGTTAGACCAGATAGTACTCATACAGGAGAGAGACACAGCTCTACACCTGTTAGACCAGATAGTACTCATACAGGAGACACACAGCTCTCCACCTGTTAGTACTCATACAGGTCAGAGACACACAGCTCTACACCTGTTAGACCAGATAGTACTCATACAGGTCAGAGACACACAGCTCTACACCTGTTAGACCAGATAGTACTCATACAGGTCAGAGACACACAGCTCTACACCTGTTAGACCAGATAGTACTCATACAGGTCAGAGACACACAGCTCTACACCTGTTAGACCAGATAGTACTCATACAGGAGACACACAGCCTGTTAGACCAGATAGTACTCATACAGGAGACACACAGCCTGTTAGACCAGATAGTACTCATACAGGAGACACACAGCTCTCCACCTGTTAGACCAGATAGTACTCATACAGGAGACACACAGCTCTACACCTGTTAGACCAGATAGTACTCATACAGGAGACACACACAGCTCCTCCTTGAAGATGAGCATGTTCTCTTCTCTCCTCCTCCAGGTCCCTCGCTCCAAGTGGGAGAAGGAGGACTACGAATCGGAGGAAGAGGAAGGAGGGGTCAGGGTTCAACTACTCCGCCCCTTGCTCGCCCCCTCCCTCCCTTTCCCCCCAGGACCCCACGTCGCCGTGACAACGGAGACGGAGGCAGGGCGATGGAAAGAGAGGGACTGTACCTTTCCCAAGCCAGAGAGAACTATGTCTCCCTCTAGTGGCAGAGACAGAGAAGACGGCCTGCAGGATAGGAAACACTCCGGAGACCACATACCTACTGAGAAAGACAGAGAGATGGAGAGAGAGAGAGATCGGTTAAAGGAAAAGGTGAGGGAGAGAGATACAGAACGGGACAGAGAGCGGGGGAAAGAGAGAGATAGAGAGAGGGAACACAGCCGCGCTTCTGACAAAGATATGGACAGACCGAGAAAGATTCTCTCTTCCTCTCAGCGTCCGGAGAGAGAGAGGAGAGAGAGAGAAGGAGAGAGGACTGGAGAGAGGACTGGAGAGAGAGGGAGCGACCACATCAGTGAGAAGACCTCGTCTCAGCGTCCGGAGAGAGAGAGGAGAGAGAGAGAAGGAGAGAGGACTGGAGAGAGGACTGGGGAGAGAGGGAGCGACCACAGCAGTGAGAAGAGCTCCTCTCAGCGGCCGGAGAGAGAGAGGAGAGAGAGAGAAGGAGAGAGGACTGGAGAGAGGACTGGAGAGAGGACTGGAGAGAGAGGGAGCGACCACAGCAGTGAGAAGAGCTCCTCTCAGCGTCCGGAGAGAGAGAGAGAAGGAGAGAGGACTAGAGAGAGAGGGAGCGACCACATCAGTGAGAAGAGTTCCTCTTCCTCATCACACTCTCGCTCACGGGATCGTAAACCTTTTTCTTCTTCCAGAGACCACAAAGCAACTACTGACCGTAGACCACCGGACCCCAGAACCAGGAAGCAGAGAGACCACAAGCAGAGAGACCACCACCACAAACATAAAGACAACAACGACCACAACTCCTCCACTGTTGACCGTAACACCGACTCTACTGACTGTAGACCACCAGGAGACCACCAGGAGACCACCAGAGAACACAGAGAGCTAGGCGGTGCCTCGCCCGTCTCCAAGAGCGACCTACCCCCATCTGACCCTTCCTCCTCCTCTTCCTCCTCCACTCAGAGATCTCAGGGAGGGTCTGAGCCCACCAGACACAGCGAGAGCAGCCCTGGCAGGGACACGACGCAGGATATATACCCTTCTCCTCAGGTCTCCGGCTCCATGGAGAACCAGCCCGGGAGGGGAAAGGCTGAGGGAGAAGAGCCCAGAGCAGAGCGCTCCTCGGCGGGGAGACAGAGCCAGCAGGCCAGCCTAGGAACCCTAGAGAAGGAGATGAGTGGTGGAAAGCCCCAACAACACCCGGCCTCACTCCTACAGCCCCCCAGGCCTGACAACAGGGCAGGGGTGCCCAGAGCTGTCAGAGAGAGAGAGAGAAAGAAAGAGAGAGAGTGGCAGATGCAAAAGATGAGGGAGAAGATGGAGAAGGAGAGAGAGGAGGAGAGAGAGAAAAGGGTGGATAGGGAGAAGGAGAGAGAGAGAGGGGTGGATAGGGAGAAGGAGAGAGAGGAGGAGAGAGAGAAAAGGGTGGATAGGGAGAAGGAGAGAGAGAGAGGGGTGGATAGGGAGAAGGAGAGAGAGAGAGGGGTGGATAGGGAGAAGGAGAGAGAGAGAGGGGTGGATAGGGAGAAGGAGAGAGAGAGAGGGGTGGATAGGGAGAAGGAGAGAGAGAGAGGGGTCGATAGGGAGAAGGAGAGAGAGAGAGGGGTGGATAGGGAGAAGGAGAGAGAGAGAGGGGTGGATAGGGAGAAGGAGAAAGAGAGAGGGGTGGATAGGGAGAAGGAGAGAGAGAGAGGGGTGGATAGGGAGAAGGAGAGAGAGAGAGGGGTGGATAGGGAGAAGGAGAGAGAGAGAGGGGTGGATAGGGAGAAGGAGAGAGAGAGAGGGGTGGATAGGGAGAAGGAGAGAGAGAGAGGGGTGGATAGGGAGAAGGAGAGAGAGACGGAGCACCCTAAAGCCAGACCTCCTCCCTCAGTCCCTTCTTCTAGACCTCCTTCTGACCTGGTCAGAGAGACAGATGAGGCAGCCTTCGAACCTGACTACAGCGAGGGAGAGATCTCAGAGGGGGAGGACAGGGGGGAGGAGGAAGGAGAGAAAAAAGTGGGCGGACAGCGAGCGGTGGAGGGAGAGCGAGCGGTGCATGGGGGCAGCAGCAGCAGAAGTCGTAGCAGCAGCGCCAGCTCTGTCGGTAGCCTGGGCAACAAGAAACACAAGAAGAAGAAAGATAAAAAACAGAAGAAGAAACAGAAGAAGAAAGACAGAAAGCAGAAGAGACTGGAGGCTGAGGAAGGAGAGATCGCAGGACTGAAACACAAACACAAGAAGAAGAAGAACAAGGAGAAAGAGGACAATAACAGAGAAGAAGAGGAGGAGGAGGAGAGAAGAGGCGAAGACCAAACGGTTAGCGTAGCCTTATGAGACATTTCGTTGTGAAGCGTTTTTCCACACGTTTCAGCCCAAGGCTCGTGGCCCAAACCTTATTCCCTAACTAGTGCACGACTTTAAGGCTCGTGGCCCAAACCTAGTGCACTAAGAAGGGAATTGGGCGCCATTTTGGAGGAAAGAGATTTGGTTTCCTTCCTAGCTTCCTGTCAGTGAACTGTAAAGGTCTCAGAGAGGCGTCACACAGCCTCTGCATTCCAAATACCATCCTATTCCCTATATAGGGCACTACTTTTGACGAGGGCCCATATTCCCTATAATAATAGGGCACTATGTAGGGAATGTGGGTGTAATTTGTGACGGGACCCCGTAGTGAAGATCATAAGAGGACTCTGCAAGCTTGTTCACTTTAGTTCAACACTTTATTTGGGGGGGTTTTGTTTTTGTTTTTGTTGGGGTTTTTTTGCATAGGATTTGAATTAATTTAATGAATTTAAGGCTGATGTATAAAATTATTAATTTTTTAGACTCTGCTCAACATAGGCTGTTGCTTGGACGAGTCAATTTACTTGAATGATGCTTCGATTTTTTTTTGTGTTTAAAAAAAAATGTGTAATTGCTAAAACCTTGATTTGTCCCTGTCCCCCACCGTCCCCCCTCCAGATTCTATTTGAAGAGTTTCTACGACCTGGGATGCATCCCAAATAGCAACCAGTTCCCGATGTAGTGGACTATATACAAGAATAGTGAACTATTATGGACACACACAATATACCATCTTTCATATCAGATATGTATTCTCTAGAGTGAAAACGTGTAGGAGGAGGAGGAGGAGGAGGAGGAGGAGGAGGAGGAGGAGGAGGGAAAAAAGCACTATTGAGATGTAAATGACTGTTACTCTGCTGTAAGCAGACTGAGCTAGAGTGACCTAGAGGTAGTTGTTGGCCTATGTTTTGCAAAATTACTTCCCCCCCCCCCCCTAAAATTCACCATATTTCCCAGAAATCCCAGGTTGTAGGATTCACGGATTTCCTTCTTGATTTCAGGAATCTGTGATTTTTGTTTTTGTTTTTTGTTGTTGTTGTAAAGTTACCAGAGTTGTTTAACCCCTTAGTGGTAGTAGTGTCTTATGATACCTGAATTATATTTACACAATTCTGACAATATGTGAATATTGTTGTTCGTTGAGCTGGACCAGGTGTAGAGATACTACACTGGAAGGTGTTAAAGGGCCACGTCTTCGATTTAAAAGGTTCCATGCAATTGCACTGTGAAGATTCATCAAATTTGTTTGTTTTTGTTTTTAATTGTAATTTTTTTTATTTATTTTTTTGCAATGACCTCTATTTAATTTAAACTACCAGCTCGAATGAATACCGGAGGGACATTTTTTTTATTTTATTTTTTTCTCTTGTTTTGAAGATAATAATAAAATAAATTCTTGCAAAAAAAAAAAATGTTTTTCTCCATTTTCTTGTTCTTTCCACCTTTAGTATTTACCCAGAAATCAAAAGGGGGCTTCAAATGTGTTTAACTTTATATTAAAGGGTCTGTAATAAATTATTTATAAACAGTTTGCTCACCTTTTTTTTTTATCATTGTTACTTCCACATTTAATGTTTTACTAAAGCTAGTCACAAATGTATATTTGTGGGACTATAAAAATACTTTACAAATGATTAGTAATTTTACATTTGGGGTTGATGATTAATACATGATGAACAAACACTTTTATAAATACTATATAAATGTTTTATACATTTGGAGTAATGATTAATAAATGATGAACAAACACTTTTATAAATACTATATAAATGGTTTATTACGGACCCTTAAAGTGTTATCCAGACGTGTCCAAGTGAAAAGTTTGACGAGTGAAGAACTTGCACTTTGACCTTCAGCTCAGATCAGCTATGCCTCGGCTAGGTTTTAGGAACTTTAATTGAAGTCGCCTACCATACTTAGTCAAGAGCAGGAACCGCAAGGAAGGTCGACGCCAAGATGAGGTTTTTAGGCCTCAGGCAAAAGAGGGAGATGGGGGAACGAGGTTAACAGAAGTCTGCAGCTTTATTTATTTATTTTATTTATTTAACTAGGCAAGTCAGTTAAGAAAAAAATCTTATTTTCAATGACGGGCCTACCCCGGCCAAACCCCGGACGATGCTGGATTAGTTGTACGCCGCCCGTATGGGACTCCCGATCACGGCTGGTTGTGATACAGTTAAACTAGTAGGGAGATATACGTTTTTTAACTAGTTCGGTAAATGTTTTTAAATGAGTTGACTCATTGACCAAAGTGACAAACATGAGCGTCAATGATTCGCCCACGTAATGCCCATTTTAATCGGATGGAAAATATGGACCACCAGTCGTCGACAAGAGAGCGGTCCCACCTGAGGAAAAAGGTAAAAGTATTGACATAACAGGTTTGAAACGGAAGGTTAATTTACCATGTTTGTCCTGCAAATAATTACATTTACGTTTAACCTAGCGTTGCAGGCTAGCTGGCTACAGGCACTATAACGTTAAGGCTAGCTATAAACTACATGTATTTAATGTACTGTAAGCTACTGTGTAGACCCGGCTACTAACCTAACATAGCAGGCTAGCTGGCTACAGGCACTATAACGTTAAGGCTAGCTATAAACTACATGTATTTAATGTACTGTAAGCTACTGTGTAGACCCGGCTACTAACCTAACATAGCAGGCTAGCTGGCTACAGGCACTATAACGTTAAGGCTGGCTATAAACTACATGTATTTAATGTACTGTAGACTACTAACCTAACATAGCTGGCTACAGGCACTATAACGTTAAGGCTAGCTATAAACTACATGTATTTAATGTACTGTAGACTACTAACCTAACATAGCAGGCTAGCTGGCTACAGGCACTATAACGTTAAGGCTGGCTATAAACTACATGTATTTAATGTACTGTAAGCTACTGTGTAGACCCGGCTACTAACCTAACATAGCAGGCTAGCTGGCTACAGGCACTATAACGTTAAGGCTGGCTATAAACTACATGTATTTAATGTACTGTAGACTACTAACGTAGCAGGCTAGCTGGCTACAGGCACTATAACGTTAAGGCTAGCTATAAGCTACATGTATTTAATGTACTGTGTAGCACGTGTAACCGATGTGAAATGGCTAGCTAGTTAGCGGTGGTGTAACCGATGTGAAATGGCTAGCTAGTTAGCGGTGGTGTAACCGATGTGAAATGGCTAGCTAGTTAGCGGTGGTGTAACCGATGTGAAATGACTAGCTAGTTAGCGGTGGTGTAGCCGATTTGAAATGGCTAGCTAGTTAGCGGTGGTGTAACCGATGTGAAATGGCTAGCTAGTTAGCGGTGGTGTAACCGATGTGAAATGGCTAGCTAGTTAGCGGTGGTGTAACCGATGTGAAATGGCTAGCTAGTTAGCGGTGGTGTAACCGATGTGAAATGGCTAACTAGTTAGCGGTGGTGTAACCGATGTGAAATGGCTAGCTAGTTAGCGGTGGTGTAACCGATGTGAAATGGCTAGCTAGTTAGCGGTGGTGTAACCGATGTGAAATGGCTAGCTAGTTAGCGGTGGTGTAACCGATGTGAAATGGCTAGCTAGTTAGCGGTGGTGCGCGCTAGTAGCGTTTAAATCGGGTGACGTCACTCGCTCTGAGACCTTGAAGTAGTCGTTCCCCCTTTGCTCTGCGAGGGCCGCGGCTTTTGTGGAGTGATGGGTAACGATGCTTCGTGGGGTGGCTGTTGTTGATGTGTGCAGAGGGTCCCTGGTTCGAGCCCAGGTCGGGGGCGAGGAGAGGGGACGGGAACCTATATACTGTTACACAGGGGCTCCCAAATCTTCTCCACTCAGGTCCCACTTCCAGCAGAGGGGGGGGGGGGGCATCGTATTTCGTCTGCAAGACAAAGGAGCTGGTGGTGGACTACAGGAAACGGAGGGATGTCCCCATCCACAGGACATGGTCCACACACACCCCCACGGTCATGAAGAGGGCACGGCAACACCTCTTCCCCCCCTCAGGAGGCTGAAAAGATTTGTCATAAGGCTCTCGGATCCTCAAAGAGTTCTACAGCTGCACCATCGAGAGCATCTTGACTGGCTGCATCACCCAGCACATCACTGGGGCCAAGCTTCCTGCCTTCCATGACGTCTTCCCTGTGGCTCAGTTGGTAGAGCATGGTGTTTGCAACGCCAGGGTTGTGGGTTCGATTCCCACGGGAGGCCAGTTCACACAAAAAAAATATATATATACTTTTTTTTATTTTTTATAAATATTTTTTATAAAATTATAATGAAATGTCTGCATTCACTACTGTAAGTCGCTCTGGATAAGAGCGTCTGCTAAATGACTAAAATGTAAATGTCTCTATACCAGGCGGTGTCAGAGGAACGGCCAGTTCTCTCTGCTACCGCACGGCAAGCGGTACCGATGCACCACGTCTGGAACCAACAGGACCCTGGACATCTTCTACCCCGAATCCATAAGAGGACTGATAAATAGCTCATCAAATGGCTATTTGACTACCTACATTGACCTTTTTTAAACTAACTCTCTTGGGTAGAGTCCAGTGTGTGGGCCCTTTCCTATTTCAGCATGACACTGCCCACATGCACAAAAGCGGCATCCGTACAGAAATTGTTTATTCGAGATCGGTGTGGAAGAACTTGACTGGCCTGCACCGAGCCCTGACCTCAACCCCATAGAACAACTTTGGGATGAATCAGAACGCCACCTGCGAGCCAGGCCTAATCGCCAAACATCAGCGACCTCACTAATGCTTGTGTGGCTGAATGGAAGCAAGTCCCCGCAGCAATGTTCCAACATCTAGTGGAAAGCCTTCCCAGAAGAGTGGAGGCTGTTATAGCAGCAAAGGGGGGGAACCAACTCCATATTAATGACCATGATTTTGGAAGGAGTTATTTGACGAGCAGGTGTCCACATACTTTTGGCCACTCTCTGGTACTCTCTGTATATAGCCATGTTATTTTGACTTGTTATTGACTGTGTATTCATTACTAATGCAGGGGGTAGATGGACTCAGTACTGGTACTCTCTGTATATAGCCATGTTATTCTGACTTGTTATTGTTATTATTTCTATATATTGTTATATATTTAACTCTGCCCTGTTGGGAAAAAAAGACCCTGTAAGTAAAGCATTTCACTGTCGGTCTACAAAATGTGATTTGATCTCATTTAAAACACATCTATATTCTAGGTGGGTTTTTTTTTCTTTTCTCTCCTGGTAATATTCAATCAACACAATACTCCACCTCTGTACCCCCTTACCTCATCGGATCTTCAGCAATAGGAGAGACCAGTCCATCCAGGACTTCCTGGGGATTTGGGTTTTTTTTGTGATATTTGTGGACAAAAAAAAAAAATGCTTGATTTTTGCTGCGGCAATTCTGATGTTTTGCATGGCAGTATGTCATGATTTTGTTCAATTTATCACAAATGAGGCTGTCGACGGAAAAAGTTTCTTGACTTGATTGAAACGTATTATGCGGTAAATGTGCAGTGATTGGTTGAAATTGCGAGCGCCTCTTTTTCTACTGCGCTGATGGGTCAGTTTTACGCGACACAAATATGTGCGACGATTTGACTGTTTTATGCAGTAATTGATCACATTTGTAAGCTCTTGCATTAATATGCGGGGAATTGTTGATTTTGCGAAGAAGAAAAAAAACAAAACATTTACGATCGCAGAGTCCTGGAGGAACTGGGACAGATACAAGGAAAACAAACCTTATCCGACATAGCAGGTGATGTTGTGGTGCTATTTTTGGATAGTCTATTTTCAGATTGTAGTTTATGACTGTTCCTTTTTTCTCTCTGTCTGTCCAACCGGTTTCTAGTTCTAGTGTTGACTGTCTAAAGACCGGTTTATAGTTGTAGGGTTGACAGTCTAAAGACCGGTTTATAGTTGTAGGGTTGACAGTCTAAAGACCAGTTTATAGTTGTAGGGTTGACAGTCTAAAGACCAGTTTATAGTTGTAGGGTTGACAGTCTAAAGACCAGTTTATAGTTGTAGGGTTGACAGTCTAAAGACCGGTTTATAGTTGTAGGGTTGACAGTCTAAAGACCGTCTGTCGCTCTCTCTACCCGTCTCCCACTCCGTCCGTCTATCTGTGACACACAGAGTTAATGAAGAGATGGTGAGATAAGGGAGAGGAGTTGTTTTTGTTGCAGGCAGGTCAATGGTCACTTCATTGTGTTCTGTCACACACACACACACACACACAAGGTTCTGAGTTACGCCATTCATAGATACGCTAACTACCTTTAGTTCCTATTAACGATAGTATCTTCTGACCGGGGCAGTGTTGCTAACAGCCCCGATGCTAACTACCCTTAGCCCCTATTAACGATAGCAACACTGCCCCCCCGATCAGAAGATACTAACAGCCCCGATGCTAACTACCTTAGCCCCTATTAACGATAGTATCTTCTGATCGGGGGGGGGGCAGTGTTGCTAACAGCCCCGATGCTAACTACCTTAGCCCCTATTAACGATAGTATCTTCTGATCGGGGGGGCAGTGTTGCTAAGAGCCCCGATGCTAACTACCTTAGCCCCTATTAACGATAGTATCTTCTGATCGGGGGGGCAGTGTTGCTAACAGCCCCGATGCTAACTACCCTTAGCGCCTATTAACGATAGTATTTTCTGATCGGGGGGGCAGTGTTGCTAACAGCCCCGATGCTAACTACCTTAGCCCCTATTAACGATAGTATCTTCTGACCGGGGCAGTGTTGCTAACAGCCCCGATGCTAACTACCCTTAGCGCCTATTAACGATAGTATTTTCTGATGGGGGGGGGGCAGTGTTGCTAACAGCCCCGATGCTAACTACCCTTAGCGCCTATTAACGATAGTATTTTCTGATCGGAGGGGGGCAGTGTTGCTAACAGCCCCGATGCTAACTACCCTTAGCGCCTATTAACGATAGTATTTTCTGATCGGGGGGGCAGTGTTTTCTAAGAGCCCCGATGCTAACTTCCCTTAGCGCCTATTAACGATAGTATCTTCTGATCGGGGGGGGGGCAGTGTTGCTAACAGCCCCGATGCTAACTACCCTTAGCGCCTATTAACGATAGTATTTTCTGATCGGGGGGGCAGTGTTGCTAACAGCCCCGATGCTAACTACCTTAGCGCCTATTAACGATAGTATCTTCTGACCGGGGCAGTGTTGCTAACAGCCCCGATGCTAACTACCCTTAGCGCCTATTAACGATAGCAACACTGCCCGATCAGAAGATACTATCGTTAATAGACGCTAAAGGTAGTTAGCATCGGGGCTCTTGGCAACACTCCCACAAGCAGAAGATACTAAGAGCCCCGATGCTTGCTCTAAACGTTTACGCGCATCGCTTGGCGGTAAGGTTTTGGAAACATAAGGAGCGTATCTTCTAGCATATAACCATACAAGTCCAGTCATTGCGCTAATGCTAGTTAGCAACTTTATTCGAACCTCACGCAGACATAAAAATGGTATCCATGAGTTCATCTGCTAGCATGCTAGTAGATACCATAGACTTCTAGTCATTGCGCTAATGCTAGTTATCATTGGCTCGTGAAACTACCTTCTAACTTCCTTCATACTGTATACATAAAAATGGTATCCGTGAGTTTGTCTGCTAGCATGCTAGTAGATACCATAGACTTCTAGTCATTGCGCTAATGCTAGTTATCATTGGCTCGTGAAACTACCTTCTAACTTCCTTCATACTGGATACAGAGACATATAAATGGTATCCATGAGTTAATCTGACTCTCGGGAAGTAGATAAAGTCCGGGCCTCATTGCCAAAATCCCGAAGTATCCCTTTAAATAAACAACACACCTTTTTATAGGGTTAGGGTTCCCACTGGGGGAAATATTTCCATGTTAGAGCGTTTGTTTACATAAAACAGACTGAAGACAAGAGTGGACAACCTGTGCTAATTAGCAATCTGCGTCTCCGAAACACCTGTGTGTGTAAACGGAAGACAAACGAGTTGTCATGGAAACATACTGTCAGCTGCAACTGTGATAAAACACTGTATTGTAAGTGTGTATTTAGCATTTGTGAGAAGAATTTCTTCTTTTTTTTGACGTTATATGAAAGTAGAGGGGTTTATGTTTTCTAGAAACAGTACCACAATTAGAGAACCGATTCACGTTTAGATGGGGAGTATTTGGCTGTTTTGGTTTCCCAGAGCCAATTTGTCTTTTAACAGCTGTACAGCTGTCAGAGCAGCTCACAGATCACTGCACCTGTACATAGCCCATCTATAATTTAGCCCAAACTACTACCTCTTCCCCTACTGTATTTATTTATTTATTTTGCTCCTTTGCACCCCATTATTTCTATTTCTACTTTGCACTTTCTTCCACTATAAATCTACTATTCCAGTGTTTTACTTGCTATATTGTATTTACTTTGCCACTATGGCCTTTTTATGCCTTTACCTCCCTTATCTCACCTCATTTGCTCACATTGTATATAGACATATTTTTCTACTGTATTATTGACTGTACGTTTGTTTTATTCCATGTGTAACTCTGTGTTGTTGTATGTTGTAGAACTGCTTTGCTTTATTCTTGGCCAGGTCGCAATTGTAAATGAGAACTTGTTCTCAACTTGCCTACCTGGTTAAATAAAGGTGAAATAAATACAAAATAAATAAAATACATAAACATGTAACGTTCTTACATTTTTCTTTGTCATTCAGACGACACTCTTATCCAGAGCGATGTATGTAACAGTGTAGGTCGCAACGCAAGGGGAACGACTACTTCAAGTCTCAGAGCGAGTGACGTCACCGATCGAAACGCTATTAGCGCGCGCCACCGCTAACTAGCTAGCCATTTCACATCGGTTACACTGACAAGCATCGGTTTTCATGCCACCAGAAATAAGACCTTCGATATTTATTCGGAAAGAAGGAGCATCACTGTGTACTTTTACCCCCCCCACCCTGTGAAGTTTATCATAAGTTATTTCATCTGTATGCTTTAAAACGGCACGCTTTCCCAACGAGCCGTAGTGGGAAGACCACACAGCATGTCATCGCGTGAATACAAGTTTAATTCCATATGATTATTTTTTTGGCGGGGCATAATTCATTTTACTGACACAAAAAGATTCCACCTTGTCTAAAGTAATTTTTTTTGTTTTGGCGACATTTGGAAAGTTGCTATGAGATTCGAAAATTGAGCTCAGGTGCTTCCTGTTTCCATTGATCATCCTTGAAATGCTTCTACAACTTGATTGGAGTCCACCTGTGGTAAATTCAATTGATTGGACATGATTTGGAAAGGCAAATCAATTGGAAAGACCCCGCAGCAAATGTTCCAACATCGAGTGGAAAGCCTTCCCAGAAGAGTGGAGGCTGTTATAGCAGCAAAGGGGGGGACCAACTCCATATTAAAGCCTTCCCTGAAGAGTGGAGGCTGTTATAGCAGCAAAGGGGGGGACCAACTCCATATTAATGCCTTCCCTGAAGAGTGGAGGCTGTTATAGCAGCAAAGGGGGGGACCAACTCCATATTAATGCCTTCCCAGAAGAGTGGAGGCTGTTATAGCAGCAAAGGGGGGGACCAACTCCATATTAATGCCTTCCCAGAAGAGTGGAGGCTGTTACAGCAGCAAAGGGGGGGGACCAACTCCATATTAATGACTTCCCAGAAGAGTGGAGGCTGTTATAGCAGCAAAGGGGGGGACCAACTCCATATTAATGCCTTCCCAGAAGAGTGGAGGCTGTTATAGCAGCAAAGGGGGGGACCAACTCCATATTAATGCCTTCCCAGAAGAGTGGAGGCTGTTACAGCAGCAAAGGGGGGGGGACCAACTCCATATTAATGCCTTCCCAGAAGAGTGGAGGCTGTTATAGCAGCAAAGGGGGGGACCAACTCCATATTAATGACTTCCCAGAAGAGTGGAGGCTGTTATAGCAGCAAAGGGGGGGACCAACTCCACATTAATGCCTTCCCTGAAGAGTGGAGGCTGTTACAGCAGCAAAGGGGGGGGGACCAACTCCATATTAATGCCTTCCCAGAAGAGTGGAGGCTGTTATAGCAGCAAAGGGGGGGACCAACTCCATATTAATGCCTTCCCAGAAGAGTGGAGGCTGTTATAGCAGCAAAGGGGGGGACCAACTCCATATTAATGCCTTCCCAGAAGAGTGGAGGCTGTTACAGCAGCAAAGGGGGGGGGACCAACTCCATATTAATGCCTTCCCAGAAGAGTGGAGGCTGTTATAGCAGCAAAGGGGGGGACCAACTCCATATTAATGCCTTCCCAGAAGAGTGGAGGCTGTTATAGCAGCAAAGGGGGGGACCAACTCCATATTAATGCCTTCCCAGAAGAGTGGAGGCTGTTATAGCAGCAAAGGGGGGGACCAACTCCATATTAATGACTTCCCAGAAGAGTGGAGGCTGTTATAGCAGCAAAGGGGGGGACCAACTCCATATTAATGCCTTCCCAGAAGAGTGGAGGCTGTTACAGCAGCAAAGGGGGGGGACCAACTCCATATTAATGCCTTCCCAGAAGAGTGGAGGCTGTTACAGCAGCAAAGGGGGGGGACCAACTCCATATTAATGACTTCCCAGAAGAGTGGAGGCTGTTATAGCAGCAAAGGGGGGGACCAACTCCATATTAATGCCTTCCCAGAAGAGTGGAGGCTGTTATAGCAGCAAAGGGGGGGACCAACTCCATATTAATGACTTCCCTGAAGAGTGGAGGCTGTTATAGCAGCAAAGGGGGGACCAACTCCATATTAATGCCTTCCCTGAAGAGTGGAGGCTGTTATAGCAGCAAAGGGGGGGACCAACTCCATATTAATGACTTCCCAGAAGAGTGGAGGCTGTTACAGCAGCAAAGGGGGGGACCAACTCCATATTAATGCCTTCCCAGAAGAGTGGAGGCTGTTATAGCAGCAAAGGGGGGGACCAACTCCATATTAATGCCTTCCCAGAAGAGTGGAGGCTGTTACAGCAGCAAAGGGGGGGGGACCAACTCCATATTAATGACCATGAATTTGGAATGAGATGTTGGACGAGCAGGTGTCCACATACTTCTTGGCCATATAGAGTAGCTATGGGAAAAGTCCATGAAAATAAAGTCAGGTGCGAGGGTTAGTTAAATGAAAGGGTTAGTTAAATGAAAGGGTTAGTTAAATGAAAGGGTTAGTTAAATGAATGGGTTAGTTAAATGAATGGGTTAGTTAAATGAATGGGTTAGTTAAATGAATGGGTTAGTTAAATGAAAGGGTTAGTTAAATGAAAGGGTTAGTTAAATGAATGGGTTAGTTAAATGAAAGGGTTAGTTAAATGAAAGGGTTAGTTAAATGAATGGGTTAAGTTAAATGAATGGGTTAGTTAAATGAATGGGTTAGTTAAATGAATGGGTTAGTTAAATGAATGGGTTAGTTAAATGAAAGGGTTAGGTAAATGAATGGGTTAGTTAAATGAATGGGTTAGTTAAATGAATGGGTTAGTTAAATGAATGGGTTAGTTAAATGAATGGGTTAGTTAAATGAAAGGCAAGTTTTATTTGGTGGTGGTGGGTTAATACTCTTTGAAGATTTCATCATGAACCTGCAGGAACGAGTCAGTGCTTTGATGTTTGCAGGTGTTGTCCAGGGTCACGCCAAGGTTTCATTGTACTCTCGGAGGGGGAACAACGTGGAGTTGTTGTCAACCGTGATGATGGAGAGGTCTTGAAGCGGGCTGGCCTTCCAACGGGGAGGAAGAGCAGCTCTATCTTGTCGAGGTTGAGCTTACGGTGGGCCGACATCCATGTTGAGATATCTGACCCGGCACACAGAGATGAGTGTCGCCACCTGGGTGTCAGAAAGGGGGGAAGGAGAAAAGTAGTTGAGTGTCATCCTCATAGCGATGATAGGAGAGACCATGTGAGGATATGACAGAGCTGAGTGACTTGGTGTGTAGAGAGAAGAGGAGAGGGCCATCCTCATAGCAGTGATAGGAGAGACCATGTGAGGATATGATGGAGCTGAGTGACTTGGTGTGTAGAGAGACATCCACGAGTTCATCTGTATCTGTCTCTGGGGAAGGAGATAAAAGGGTCCTCTGCCAAAATCCCAAAGTATCCCTTTAATCCTGGTTGATGTGTCAACAATCAGCTACAAGTTATGAGCAGTTAGCAGTTCACACACCAAATAGGCCACTAGAAAGACAGACAGCTATTTATTTATTTTTTACCTTTATTTAACGAGGCAAGTCAGTTAAGAACAAATTCTTATTTTCAATGACGGCCTACCGGGGAACAAGTCCAACGCTCTAACTAACCACTAGGCTATGCTGCCGCCCCAAATTTAAAAAAGATGGGCCCCTAGTTTACAAAAAGACAGACAGCTATTTAATGAAGATGGGCCCCTAGTTTACAAAAAGACAGACAGCTATTTAAAGAAGATGGGCCCCTAGTTTACAAAAAGACAGACAGCTATTTAATGAAGATGGGCCCCTAGTTTACAAAAAGACAGACAGCTATTTAATGAAGATGGGCCCCTAGTTTACAAAAAGACAGACAGCTATTTAAAGAAGATGGGCCCCTAGTTTACAAAAAGACAGACAGCTATTTAATGAAGATGGGCCCCTAGTTTACAAAAAGACAGACAGCTATTTAATGAAGATGGGCCCCTAGTTTACAAAAAGACAGACAGCTATTTAAAGAAGATGGGCCCCATAGTTTACAAAAAGACAGACAGCTATTTAATGAAGATGGGCCCCTAGTTTACAAAAAGACAGACAGATATTTAATGAAGATGGGCCCCTAGTTTACAAAAAGACAGACAGCTATTTAATGAAGATGGGCCCCTAGTTTACAAAAAGACAGACAGCTATTTAATGAAGATGGGCCCCTAGTTTACAAAAAGACAGACAGCTATTTAATGAAGATGGGCCCCATAGTTTACAAAAAGACAGACAGCTATTTAAAGAAGATGGGCCCCTAGTTTACAAAAAGACAGACAGCTATTTAATGAAGATCGGCCCCTAGTTTACAAAAAGACAGACAGCTATTTAAAGAAGATGGGCCCCTAGTTTACAAAAAGACAACGACTAGACAACGACAGATTTCAGGAAATTATACTTCTCACTCCTGGAGATATCAGGAGACCTCTAGTTATAGATCGAACTATAAGGATTAACATTTAGGCTCCTTTAGTCCTGTATTGGTCTTTGTATGCTGTGTTACTGGACACCCTGCTTCCTGAAGAGGCTGTCTCTTTTTCTCTCCGTGTTTGTGTACTCTGTACAGCTCTCCCCTGGTCAGTTCTAAATTTGTGCTATATTGGCTCATACTTTAAGAGATACACCAGGAAGTTATCTCTCTCCCAGCCCCCCCCCCTTTTCATCTATGATCTGAGTATTATCTTGTATTGACAGAATCTGTCACCATCTCTGTCTGACACCGGTTCTGAAAACTGAACTGCACACTAGTTTTAGGTTATTTTCCAGTGTTGGTAAAAGTACCCAAATGTCATTCTTGAGTAAAAGTATAGATACCTTTAATAGAAAGTTACTTAAGTAAAAGTCAAAGTCAACCAGTAAAATACTACTTGAGTAAAAGTCTAAAAGTATTTGGTTGTAAATATACTTAAGTATCAAAAATAAAAGTATAAATACTTAAATAGTTCCTTCTTTTAAACAGACGGCACCATTTTCTTGTTTTTAAAACATATGGTTAGCCAGGTGCACGCTTCAACACTCAGACATAATTAACCAAAGATGCATTTGTGTTTAGTGAGTCTGCCAGATCAGAGGCAGAAGGGATGGACCATGTGTTGTCTTGATAAGTGCGTGAATGGGACCATTTTCCTGTCCTGTCTAAGCATTCAAAATGTAACGAGTACTTTTGGGTGTCAGGTAAAATGTATGGAGTTAAAAAGTACATTATTTTCTTTACGAATGTAGTGAAGTAAAAGTAGCGAAAATATAAATAGTAAAGTAAAGATACTCTCCCCCCCAAAAATATCTTAAGTAGTACTTTAAAGTATTTTTACTTAAGTACTTTACACCACTGGCTATTTCCCAATAACATTGAGAGCAGCCTGCAGGTGATCTGGAGTAGAGAGTTTATAAAGATCGCCTTATATTTTTGACTTAACACTTACTTTTCTGTACTGCATTGTTGCTTTAAGGGCTTGTAAAGAAGTAAGAATTTCACTGTTGTATTCGGAGCATGTGACAAAATCAAATTGTGATTTGCGTTATTGTTTTGCTGTCAATAACTTACTGATAAGAACTTAACTCTTATCAACTCTTGGACTTTGGTAACCTTGTAACCTAAGTTGTGTGAATGATACTGTAATCAACTTAGTACTCAAAACAAACCCCCTTTTTAGAATTGAAGTAGTGTATTTCTTCACTCAACACTAGCTACCAGTAAAAAACAGTGTCTAGGTACAATAACTCAGGAGAAGATAGACTTTTAGCACACACTAAGTCCTCTACTATAACTCAGGAGAAGATAGACTTTTAGCCTTCACTATGTCCTCTAATATAACTCTGGAGAAGATAGACTTTTAGCCCTCACTAAGTCCTCTACTATAACTCTGGAGAAGAAGATACACTTTTAGCCCTCACTAAGTCCTCTACTATAACTCTGGAGAAGAAGATACACTTTTAGCACTCACTAAGTCCTCTACTATAACTCTGGAGAAGAAGATACACTTTTAGCACTCACTAAGTCCTCTACTATAACTCTGGAGAAGAAGATACACTTTTAGCCCTCACTAAGTCCTCTACTATAACTCAGGAGAAGATAGACTTTTAGCCCTCACTAAGTCCTCTACTATAACTCTGGAGAATATATACTTTTAGCCCTCACTAAGTCCTCTACTATAACTCAGGAGAAGATAGACTTTTAGCCCTCACTAAAGTCCTCTACTATAACTCTGGAGAAGATATACTTTTAGCCCTCACTAAGTCCTCTACTATAACTCAGGAGAAGATAGACTTTTAGCCCTCACTAAAGTCCTCTACTATAACTCTGGAGAAGATATACTTTTAGCCCTCACTAAGTCCTCTACTATAACTCAGGAGAAGATAGACTTTTAGCCCTCACTAAAGTCCTCTACTATAACTCTGGAGAAGATAGACTTTTAGCACTCACTAAAGTCCTCTACTCCAAAGCCACCATTTTGGGTCTATGTGTGTCTCTGTGTGGCTTCTAGAGGAAGTGGTGCTCCAGCAAACTAGTTTCCTGCAGCCCCCCCCCTGAACACACACAGCGAGAAGAGGGGGAAAGCAACACAACACAGCGAGAAAGAAGGGGGAAAGCAACACACACACAACACACAAAAAAAAGGTTAGCGAGTGAAGAAAATGGCGATGGTACAGGACAAATAGCTCCTCTCGTAAAAGCGGCAAATGCGTTGAATTTCTTTAGTCTTTAGCCTTACAGCCGGCTTCCATTTCCACTCTGTTGTTGCACTTTATATTGCATGAGGTAAGGCTTTTTTTCTTCTAGATTGTGTTATCTATTGTTTTAGCCAGTATATCGATGTGTTACGCAGGTAACCGGGGGAAAGCTTGTCGTAGTTCAGTTTGTCCGCTGGTTGGTTACCTAGCTAGCTTGTTAGCCCGTTTCTAATGAACATGTTAGCTACATAAGTCGTAGTTCAGTTTGCCCGCTGGTTGGTTACCTAGCTAGCTTGTTAGCCGGGTTTCTAATGAACATGTTAGCTACATAAGTCGTAGTTCAGTTTGTCCGCAGGTTGGTTACCTAGCTAGCTTGTTAGCCGGGTTTCTAATGAACATGTTAGCTACATAAGTCGTAGTTCAGTTTGCCCGCTGGTTGGTTACCTAGCTAGCTTGTTAGCCCGTTTCTAATGAACATGTTAGCTACATAAGTCGTAGTTCAGTTTGCCCGCTGGTTGGTTACCTAGCTAGCTAGTTAACCGGGTTTCTAATGAACATGTTAGCTACATAAGTCGTAGTTCAGTTTGCCCGCTGGTTGGTTACCTAGCTAGCTTGTTAGCCGGGTTTCTAATGAACATGTTAGCTACATAAGTCGTAGTTCAGTTTGTCCGCTGGTTGGTTACCTAGCTAGCTTGTTAGCCGGGTTTCTAATGAACATGTTAGCTACATAAGTCGTAGTTCAGTTTGCCCGCTGGTTGGTTACCTAGCTAGCTTGTTAGCCGGGTTTCTAATGAACATGTTAGCTACATAAGTCGTAGTTCAGTTTGCCCGCTGGTTGGTTACCTAGCTAGCTTGTTAGCCGGGTTTCTAATGAACATGTTAGCTACATAAGTCGTAGTTCAGTTTGCCCGCTGGTTGGTTACCTAGCTAGCTAGTTAACCGGGTTTCTAATGAACATGTTAGCTACATAAGTCGTAGTTCAGTTTGCCCGCTGGTTGGTTACCTAGCTAGCTTGTTAGCCGGGTTTCTAATGAACATGTTAGCTACATAAGTCGTAGTTCAGTTTGCCCGCTGGTTGGTTACCTAGCTAGCTTGTTAGCCGGGTTTCTAATGAACATGTTAGCTACATAAGTCGTAGTTCAGTTTGCCCGCTGGTTGGTTACCTAGCTAGCTTGTTAGCCCGTTTCTAATGAACATGTTAGCTACATAAGTCGTAGTTCAGTTTGTCCGCTGGTTGGTTACCTAGCTAGCTTGTTAGCCCGTTTCTAATGAACATGTTAGCTACATAAGTCGTAGTTCAGTTTGCCCTGCTGGTTGGTTACCTAGCTAGCTAGTTAACCGGGTTTCTAATGAACATGTTAGCTACATAAGTCGTAGTTCAGTTTGCCCGCTGGTGTTTCTAATGAACATGTTAGCTACATAAGTCGTAGTTCAGTTTGCCCTGCTGGTTGGTTACCTAGCTAGCTTGTTAGCCGGGTTTCTAATGAACATGTTAGCTACATAAGTCGTAGTTCAGTTTGCCCGCTGGTTGGTTACCTAGCTAGCTTGTTAGCCGGGTTTCTAATGAACATGTTAGCTACATAAGTCGTAGTTCAGTTTGTCCGCTGGTTGGTTACCTAGCTAGCTTGTTAGCCGGGTTTCTAATGAACATGTTAGCTACATAAGTCGTAGTTCAGTTTGCCCTGCTGGTTGGTTACCTAGCTAGCTTGTTAGCCGGGTTTCTAATGAACATGTTAGCTACATAAGTCGTAGTTCAGTTTGCCCGCTGGTTGGTTACCTAGCTAGCTTGTTAGCCGGGTTTCTAATGAACATGTTAGCTACATAAGTCGTAGTTCAGTTTGCCCGCTGGTTGGTTACCTAGCTAGCTTGTTAGCCGGGTTTCTAATGAACATGTTAGCTACATAAGTCGTAGTTCAGTTTGCCCGCTGGTTGGTTACCTAGCTAGCTTGTTAGCCCGTTTCTAATGAACATGTTAGCTACATAAGTCGTAGTTCAGTTTGCCCGCTGGTTGGTTACCTAGCTAGCTTGTTAGCCCGTTTCTAATGAACATGTTAGCTACATAAGTCGTAGTTCAGTTTGCCCGCTGGTTGGTTACCTAGCTAGCTTGTTAGCCCGTTTCTAATGAACATGTTAGCTACATAAGTCGTAGTTCAGTTTGTCCGCTGGTTGGTTACCTAGCTAGCTTGTTAGCCGGGTTTCTAATGAACATGTTAGCTACATAAGTCGTAGTTCAGTTTGCCCGCTGGTTGGTTACCTAGCTAGCTTGTTAGCCGGGTTTCTAATGAACATGTTAGCTACATAAGTCGTAGTTCAGTTTGTCCGCTGGTTGGTTACCTAGCTAGCTTGTTAGCCGGGTTTCTAATGAACATGTTAGCTACATAAGTCGTAGTTCAGTTTGCCCGCTGGTTGGTTACCTAGCTAGCTTGTTAGCCGGGTTTCTAATGAACATGTTAGCTACATAAGTCCTAGTTCAGTTTGCCCGCTGGTTGGTTACCTAGCTAGCTTGTTAGCCGGGTTTCTAATGAACATGTTAGCTACATAAGTCGTAGTTCAGTTTGCCCGCTGGTTGGTTACCTAGCTAGCTTGTTAGCCGGGTTTCTAATGAACATGTTAGCTACATAAGTCGTAGTTCAGTTTGCCCGCTGGTTGGTTACCTAGCTAGCTTGTTAGCCGGGTTTTTAATGAACATGTTAGCTACATAAGTCGTAGTTCAGTTTGCCCGCTGGTTGGTTACCTAGCTAGCTTGTTAGCCGGGTTTCTAATGAACATGTTAGCTACATAAGTCCTAGTTCAGTTTGCCCGCTGGTTGGTTACCTAGCTAGCTTGTTAGCCGGGTTTCTAATGAACATGTTAGCTACATAAGTCGTAGTTCAGTTTGCCCGCTGGTTGGTTACCTAGCTAGCTTGTTAGCCGGGTTTCTAATGAACATGTTAGCTACATAAGTCGTAGTTCAGTTTGCCCGCTGGTTGGTTACCTAGCTAGCTTGTTAGCCGGGTTTTTAATGAACATGTTAGCTACATAAGTCGTAGTTCAGTTTGCCCGCTGGTTGGTTACCTAGCTAGCTTGTTAGCTGGGTTTCTAATGAACATGTTAGCTACATAAGTCGTAGTTCAGTTTGCCCGCTGGTTGGTTACCTAGCTAGCTTGTTAGCCGGGTTTTTAATGAACATGTTAGCTACATAAGTCGTAGTTCAGTTTGCCCGCTGGTTGGTTACCTAGCTAGCTTGTTAGCCGGGTTTCTAATGAACATGTTAGCTACATAAGTCGTAGTTCAGTTTGCCCGCTGGTTGGTTACCTAGCTAGCTTGTTAGCCGGGTTTCTAATGAACATGTTAGCTACATAAGTCGTAGTTCAGTTTGCCCGCTGGTTGGTTACCTAGCTAGCTTGTTAGCCCGTTTCTAATGAACATGTTAGCTACATAAGTCGTAGTTCAGTTTGCCCGCTGGTTGGTTACCTAGCTAGCTTGTTAGCCGGGTTTCTAATGAACATGTTAGCTACATAAGTCGTAGTTCAGTTTGCCCGCTGGTTGGTTACCTAGCTAGCTTGTTAGCCGGGTTTCTAATGAACATGTTAGCTACATAAGTCGTAGTTCAGTTTGTCCGCAGGTTGGTTACCTAGCTAGCTTGTTAGCCGGGTTTCTAATGAACATGTTAGCTACATAAGTCGTAGTTCAGTTTGTCCGCTGGTTGGTTACCTAGCTAGCTTGTTAGCCCGTTTCTAATGAACATGTTAGCTACATAAGTCGTAGTTCAGTTTGCCCTGCTGGTTGGTTACCTAGCTAGCTAGTTAACCGGGTTTCTAATGAACATGTTAGCTACATAAGTCGTAGTTCAGTTTGCCCGCTGGTGTTTCTAATGAACATGTTAGCTACATAAGTCGTAGTTCAGTTTGCCCGCTGGTTGGTTACCTAGCTAGCTAGTTAACCGGGTTTCTAATGAACATGTTAGCTACATAAGTCGTAGTTCAGTTTGCCCTGCTGGTTGGTTACCTAGCTAGCTTGTTAGCCGGGTTTCTAATGAACATGTTAGCTACATAAGTCGTAGTTCAGTTTGCCCGCTGGTTGGTTACCTAGCTAGCTTGTTAGCCGGGTTTCTAATGAACATGTTAGCTACATAAGTCGTAGTTCAGTTTGCCCGCTGGTTGGTTACCTAGCTAGCTTGTTAGCCGGGTTTCTAATGAACATGTTAGCTACATAAGTCGTAGTTCAGTTTGTCCGCTGGTTGGTTACCTAGCTAGCTTGTTAGCCGGGTTTCTAATGAACATGTTAGCTACATAAGTCGTAGTTCAGTTTGCCCTGCTGGTTGGTTACCTAGCTAGCTTGTTAGCCGCGTTTCTAATGAACATGTTAGCTACATAAGTCGTAGTTCAGTTTGCCCGCTGGTTGGTTACCTAGCTAGCTAGTTAACCGGGTTTCTAATGAACATGTTAGCTACATAAGTCGTAGTTCAGTTTGCCCGCTGGTTGGTTACCTAGCTAGCTTGTTAGCCGGGTTTCTAATGAACATGTTAGCTACATAAGTCGTAGTTCAGTTTGCCCGCTGGTTGGTTACCTAGCTAGCTTGTTAGCCGGGTTTCTAATGAACATGTTAGCTACATAAGTCGTAGTTCAGTTTGCCCGCTGGTTGGTTACCTAGCTAGCTAGTTAACCGGGTTTCTAATGAACATGTTAGCTACATAAGTCGTAGTTCAGTTTGCCCGCTGGTTGGTTACCTAGCTAGCTTGTTAGCCGGGTTTCTAATGAACATGTTAGCTACATAAGTCGTAGTTCAGTTTGCCCGCTGGTTGGTTACCTAGCTAGCTTGTTAGCCCGTTTCTAATGAACATGTTAGCTACATAAGTCGTAGTTCAGTTTGCCCGCTGGTTGGTTACCTAGCTAGCTTGTTAGCCGGGTTTCTAATGAACATGTTAGCTACATAAGTCGTAGTTCAGTTTGTCCGCAGGTTGGTTACCTAGCTAGCTTGTTAGCCGGGTTTCTAATGAACATGTTAGCTACATAAGTCGTAGTTCAGTTTGTCCGCTGGTTGGTTACCTAGCTAGCTTGTTAGCCCGTTTCTAATGAACATGTTAGCTACATAAGTCGTAGTTCAGTTTGCCCTGCTGGTTGGTTACCTAGCTAGCTAGTTAACCGGGTTTCTAATGAACATGTTAGCTACATAAGTCGTAGTTCAGTTTGCCCGCTGGTGTTTCTAATGAACATGTTAGCTACATAAGTCGTAGTTCAGTTTGCCCGCTGGTTGGTTACCTAGCTAGCTAGTTAACCGGGTTTCTAATGAACATGTTAGCTACATAAGTCGTAGTTCAGTTTGTCCGCTGGTTGGTTACCTAGCTAGCTTGTTAGCCGGGTTTCTAATGAACATGTTAGCTACATAAGTCGTAGTTCAGTTTGCCCGCTGGTTGGTTACCTAGCTAGCTTGTTAGCCGGGTTTCTAATGAACATGTTAGCTACATAAGTCGTAGTTCAGTTTGCCCGCTGGTTGGTTACCTAGCTAGCTTGTTAGCCGGGTTTCTAATGAACATGTTAGCTACATAAGTCGTAGTTCAGTTTGCCCGCTGGTTGGTTACCTAGCTAGCTTGTTAGCCGGGTTTCTAATGAACATGTTAGCTACATAAGTCCTAGTTCAGTTTGCCCGCTGGTTGGTTACCTAGCTAGCTTGTTAGCCGGGTTTCTAATGAACATGTTAGCTACATAAGTCGTAGTTCAGTTTGCCCGCTGGTTGGTTACCTAGCTAGCTTGTTAGCCCGTTTCTAATGAACATGGTTAGCTACATAAGTCGTAGTTCAGTTTGCCCGCTGGTTGGTTACCTAGCTAGCTTGTTAGCCGGGTTTCTAATGAACATGGTTAGCTACATAAGTCGTAGTTCAGTTTGCCCGCTGGTTGGTTACCTAGCTAGCTTGTTAGTCGGGTTTCTAATGAACATGTTAGCTACATAAGTCGTAGTTCAGTTTGCCCGCTGGTTGGTTACCTAGCTAGCTAGTTAACCGGGTTTCTAATGAACATGTTAGCTACATAAGTCGTAGTTCAGTTTGCCCTGCTGGTTGGTTACCTAGCTAGCTTGTTAGCCCGTTTCTAATGAACATGTTAGCTACATAAGTCGTAGTTCAGTTTGCCCGCTGGTTGGTTACCTAGCTAGCTTGTTAGCCGGGTTTCTAATGAACATGTTAGCTACATAAGTCGTAGTTCAGTTTGCCCGCTGGTTGGTTACCTAGCTAGCTTGTTAGCCGGGTTTCTAATGAACATGTTAGCTACATAAGTCGTAGTTCAGTTTGCCCGCTGGTTGGTTACCTAGCTAGCTTGTTAGCCGGGTTTCTAATGAACATGTTAGCTACATAAGTCGTAGTTCAGTTTGCCCTGCTGGTTGGTTACCTAGCTAGCTTGTTAGCCGGGTTTCTAATGAACATGTTAGCTACATAAGTCGTAGTTCAGTTTGTCCGCTGGTTGGTTACCTAGCTAGCTTGTTAGCCGGGTTTCTAATGAACATGTTGGCTACATAAGTCGTAGTTCAGTTTGTCCGCTGGTTGGTTACCTAGCTAGCTTGTTAGCCGGGTTTCTAATGAACATGTTAGCTACATAAGTCGTAGTTCAGTTTGCCCGCTGGTTGGTTACCTAGCTAGCTTGTTAGCCGGGTTTCTAATGAACATGTTAGCTACATAAGTCGTAGTTCAGTTTGCCCGCTGGTTGGTTACCTAGCTAGCTTGTTAGCCCGTTTCTAATGAACATGTTAGCTACATAAGTCGTAGTTCAGTTTGCCCGCTGGTTGGTTACCTAGCTAGCTTGTTAGCCGGGTTTTTAATGAACATGTTAGCTACATAAGTCGTAGTTCAGTTTGCCCGCTGGTTGGTTACCTAGCTAGCTTGTTAGCCCGTTTCTAATGAACATGTTAGCTACATAAGTCGTAGTTCAGTTTGCCCGCTGGTTGGTTACCTAGCTAGCTTGTTAGCCGGGTTTCTAATGAACATGTTAGCTACATAAGTCGTAGTTCAGTTTGCCCGCTGGTTGGTTACCTAGCTAGCTTGTTAGCCGGGTTTCTAATGAACATGTTAGCTACATAAGTCATAGTTACGAGGTAGTGTGTGTTTTTCTTTCCATGGAAGAAAATAGCGAAACGACTTGTTTAAAAAAAAAAAAAAAGGATTGAAAGGCCACTGTACGATTTTGATTAGTTAATATTACCGGTATTGTGGATGACCCGGTGTGAAAGTTTTGTTAGCTAGCTAGTTAGCTTAATGTTGGCTACGTTGCCTTGCAGACAAGACGATGGTGCAGAATTAAAGGGCGTTAAATATAAGGCGATTTTTCTGGTAACTTAATTTCATCAATATTGCCAACACATAGATGTTAAGATTTCTGCTTAACTGTTTGATCGATTTGTGATTTAGTTTTTTTTTTACCAATAGCTAGTTAAGAGAATGTTAGTTGAGCTAACTGCTAGTTAGCATAAATTCAACCGAGTTGTCGCTTGGATACGCGGCTGCAGAATGTCCTCACTCTGTAGCCAAGGCACAGGTTTATTAACAAATCACTTTAGTGTGCAAAAAATCTCTTTATTTGTCCTTGGGTTGTTTTGATAGCCAGCAAGCTATTTCCCCGATGTTTCAGACTGTATTTTGTTTTAGTTAGCCTGTATTTTGTTTTAGTTAGCCTGTTACCTATCTAAACAACCGAGGTTTTATGCACAGGAGTAGCCTAGCGCTAGCTAGTTACATTGCATTAGCTAGTTATCGATTTTGGCTGTACTTCTATCAAACCGAACAAGTGTTTCCTAAAGTAATACATATACATTTTAAACATGTGTGATGTTTACTAGTTAGCTGTTAACGCCGTGTGAATAAACACCTTTCGCAGAGCCAGCCAGTACAGTCAGTGGCCATGTTAAGCTGGTTAGCAAACCATTTAATGGCCGATCAACACCAAACGTTAAAACACTCTTATTTTCCTTTCAGGCTTAAACTCTTATTAACGTTTGGCTAGCTGACCTATAAGGGTGCAACTGCAGCCAGCAATTCGGGGCGTTCCTGTAGGATCCCCTCTTTTTTTAATACTTCTATTGGTCAATTTTTTTTTTAGGCTATGACTTCAGTACATAGGCGGGAGGCTGAGGCGCTCCAGTACAGTAGATGGCGGTAATGCGCCATAACATTGGATGCCAACTGCTGATAAACCCCACAGAAGAGGGAAGCAATAACCGTAGCCAGCTATATGTAAACGATGTGAAATGGCTGGCTAGCTAGCTAGCTATATGTAACCGATGTGAAATAGCTAGCTAGCTATATGTAACCGATGTGAAATGGCTAGCTGGTTAGCGGTGGTGTAACCGATGTGAAATGGCTAGCTGGTTAGCGGTGGTGCGCGCTAATAGCGTTTCAATCGGGTGACGTCACTCGCTCTGAGATCTTGAGGTAGTTGTTTCCCCCTTTGCTCTGTAAGGGCCCGCGGATTTTGTGGAGCGTTGGGTAACGATGCTTCGTGGGGTGGCTGTTGTTGATGTGTGCGGAGGGTCCCTGGTTCGAGCCCAGGTAGGGGCGAGGAGAGAGATGGAAGCTATACTGTTACATATAGCTAGCACACACCGGTAGTGATCTTCGCCCCTGCCTGTCGGGGGCAATAACGGTAGCTAGCTATAGCTAGTACACACCGGTCGTGACCTTCGCCCCCGCCTGTCGGGCTCTGTTTTCCCACAGTTCTGTTAACGACGGTGACGGCAGGCGTGTGCTAGCTTAGCCGGGAGCAACACTGTCTTATTTTTTTTATTTTTTTTTTATTTCACCTTTATTTAACCAGGTAGGCAAGTTGAGAACAAGTTCTCATTTACAATTGCGACCTGGCCAAGATAAAGCAAAGCAGTTCGACAACATACAAAAACACAGAGTTACACATGGAGTAAAACAACATACAATCAATGATGCAGTAGAAAAAAATAAGACTATATACAATGTGAGCAAATGATGTGAGATAATGGAGGTAAAGGCAAAAAAATGCCATGGTGGCAAAGTAAATAAAGTATGGCAAGAAAAAACACTGGAATGGTAGATTTGTAGTTTGAAGAAAGTTAAAAGTTAAAATATAAATAATATGGTGCAAAGGAGCAAAATAAATAAATACAGTAGGGGAAAAGGTAGTAGTTTGGGCTCAATTAAAGATGGGCTATGTACAGGTGCAGAGATCTGTGAGCTGCTCTGACAGCTGGTGCTTAAAGCTAGTGAGGGAGATAAGTGTTTCCAGTTTTAGAGATTTTTGTAGTTCGTTCCAATCATTGGCAGCTGAGACCTGGAAGGAGAGACGACCAAAGGAGGAGTTGGCTTTAGGGGTGACCAGAGAGATATACCTGCTGGAGCGCGTGCTACAGGTGGGTGCTGCTATGGTGACCAGTGAGCGGAGATAAGGGGGGACTTTACCTAGCAGGGTCTTGTAGATGACCTGGAGCCAATGTGTTTGGCGACGATGATGAAGTGAAGGCCAGCCAACGAGAGCATACAGGTCGCAGTGGTGGGTTGTATATGGGGCTTTGGTGACAAAACGGATGGCACTGTGATAGACTGCATCCAGCTTGTTGAGTAGGGTATTGGAGGCTATTTTGTAAATGACATCGCCGAAGTCGAGGATTGGTAGGATGGTCAGTTTTACGAGGGTATGTTTGGCAGCATGAGTGAAGGATGCTTTGTTGCGAAATAGGAAGCCAATTCTAGATTTCACTTTGGATTGGAGATGATTGATGTGAGTCTGGAAGGAGAGTTTACAGTCTAACCAGACACTTAGCTGACTAGCAAGCTAGCTGTCGGGCACGGTTTTCTCTGGTACACAGGAGGTTGGGCGGTGACACCGTGTGCTAACTAGAAGCTAGCACACAGTGTTGCTAGCGGGAGGCGGGGATGACCGGTAGACAGTGCCCATGGCCCCGACAGGGTACACAGCAGGGGGGAGGCGGGGGCGACATAGTGTGCTAGCTAACAAGCAAGCTTGCACACAGTGTCGCTAGCTAGTTTGCGCGCGGTGTCGCTCGCTAGCTAGTTTGCGCGCGGTGTCGCTCGCTAGCTAGTTTGCGCGCGGTGTCGCTCGCTAGCTAGTTTGCGCGCGGTGTCGCTCGCTAGCTAGTTTGCGCGCGGTGTCGCTCGCTAGCTAGTTTGCGCGCGGTGTCGCTCGCTAGCTGGTGGGGACAATCGGTAGACTGTTTTTCCACATTTCTGTTATGTATTTTTTTGGGGGGGGGCAGCAAATCTCTTGTCAAATTGACTGGGCCTGAGCTGCACGCTAACTGTCTGTGGCTAACTGTCTGTGGCGCAATCTGTTAGTGCGCTGTACTAAAACTCTCAGCCCCAGTTAATTTGACACCAAGAGATTTGCTTCCCCAACAAATATTACATTTAGCTTGTTTTAACGTCTCTATGTGGTCAACATGCTCATTGGCTCTGCCCAGGCCCATGGTACATCATGTACTAGGTTACATGTAGTAGGCATGGCAAACCCGTTTTGGTCACTTCTGGTAAATCTTCTAAAGTACATAAATCGCAGTCAGGGCATAAAATGTACTTTTGGGTCCATCTACTGCAAGTAGATTTTAAAAAATGTAATAAATATTAATACCAGCCAAAATATTTTTGAGGCCCTAAAATTATACCAGTAAAACACAAAAAATCAGATCAGCATGCTTTGTAATGTTTCTAAAACAAATGTTTTACGAGTAAGAGGTAATGCGGTATATTGTTTAGTTTAAATTTTTTTGTCTATTAACCACAATATCACAGATTGAGACAACAAAAAAATGCCTGCCCCTTTAAGGGCAGCAGGTTACCATGGTAACATGACTTGTCATGTGACTAGTAGAAGTGTTCTCTTCTCTTCACAGTTAAAACTCAAACAATTTGGAAAAACATCCGAGCTTGTAAACTAAACAATGTAAATAGACCCAAGAAACACGAGGATTAAAGTCTCATTTCAGTTGACTTTCTTTTCAAGTAAATTAGACCAACTTGTCTGCCCTCGCTTCTAAAAACGAATATTTCACTCTGCACTTGACGTGCCCACAGCCCCCAACCAGGAAGTGTTGCAGCGTGAGGTGGAATAGGCTTATTTAAGATTTGTAGTTCTGACTTAGTGCTATTCATTTACCAGCTATGAAACAAAACGGCAAAAAATACGGAGAAAACAGCTACTGCTGCGTTCATTTGACTATAAATGTGATCATACTTGACTATTTTTATTCACAAATGTGAATGAAATGCTCGCACTGTAGAGCTCTGACCACCTGCCAACATGGCTAGTGAAATAGACATCGAACCTGCCGTTGCCAAATCTACCCGTATTTGGCAGATGGTGGGTGTTAATGTGAGGCCCTGATCGCAGCATGTTTTTGGACTCATTCAGCAGTTTTTCACCTCTGATTTTTTTTAAAGTACAATACCTTTTTGGAAATTAATGTTGAAAATGATGCTGTTTCTGCTTCCTGATGACAAGACGTTTGATAAATAGCCCAATGTCAAAACAAGTTTTAACGTGTTCAGATCAATAACCGATATGCAGAAACGGTTTGATATATTGAAAACATAACATGTACTACCTGGTTAATCACATGACTTCATTCACCAAAAACCCTGTTTCAACTAGTGGCAATAAATCACTGATATCGATAAGGGGGGAAATCAGGTTGTACGAACGGATGAAACCAACAACAACATCTCCAGTTTCCATCACAGGTTAGCGAACAACCTACACAAGACAGTCCGCTACCCAAACAGAACGAGAAAAGCAACACTTAAATAGCCAACTCATATCACGTTGAAATTTTACATTTACCATTTTAGTCATTTAGCAGACGCTCTTATCCAGAGCGATTTACAGTAGTGAATACATACATTTTCATACATTCTTTTTCTTCTTCTCTGTACTGGTCCCCCGTGGGAATCGAACCCACAACCCTGGCGTTGCAAACGCCATGCTCTACCAACTGAGCCACACAGGAAATCAATGGCATGAGAGCGGGGAGATGAGGTTAAACCAACACTGCTTTAACAAACAAAAAAACACAAGGGATTCTGGGAATAATGTGTACATCACTGTGTAGAGAACAATTTCCTAAAAGACTGCTAGCTTCATTTTGAAGTATTATGCTTTTTCCCCCTTTTTTTTCTTGAGTGGGTCGCCCAACGCAGTAAGAGTAACGCAACACTTTATTATTATTATTATTATTGTTGTTGTTGTTAATCACTTCCATCGACGTCACAACAGTTAGCTGCTATTTTAAGGGATAGTTTGACTGTCAAATCCCATGTTGGTGTGTGGCCATCGGCTTTTCTACATTTACATGTTTTTTTCCCCTTCATTTTGTTTGACATTTTAGTCATTTAACAGATGCTCTTTATGCAGAGCCACTTACAGGAGCAATTCGGGTTAAGTGCCTTGCTCAAGGGAACATCGATAGATGTTTTTTTATTTTTTACGTGGCCAGCTCAGGGATTCGACCCAGCGACCTTTCGGTTACTGGCCCAACGCTGTCAATTCCAGTCTATCTCAGAAAGTTAACCAAATTCCATATTTTTTATTCTGAATCGAAAAACTTTTTAGTGTATTTCCTGAATGAAATTGAATTAAAATGGAATTGGCCCAAACCCTGGTAGACGGGTCCCTAGCTAGATAAATGGAATTGACCCAAACCCTGGTAGACGGGTCCATAGCTAGATAAATGGAATTGACCCAAACCCTGGTAGACCAGGTCCATAGCTAGATAAATGGAATTGACCCAAACCCTGGTAGACGGGTCCATAGCTAGATAAATGGAATTGACCCAAACCCTGGTAGACGGGTCCATAGCTAGATAAATGGAATTGACCCAAACCCTGGTAGACCAGGTCCATAGCTAGATAAATGGAATTGACCCAAACCCTGGTAGACGGGTCCCTAGCTAGATAAATGGAATTGACCCAAACCCTGGTAGACGGGTCCATAGCTAGATAAATGGAATTGGCCCAAACCCTGGTAGACGGGTCCAGAGCTAGATAAATGGAATTGACCCAAACCCTGGTAGACGGGTCCCTAGCTAGATAAATGGAATTGACCCAAACCCTGGTAGACCAGGTCCCTAGCTAGATAAATGGAATTGGCCCAAACCCTGGTAGACGGGTCCCTAGCTAGATAAATGGAATTGACCCAAACCCTGGTAGACGGGTCCATAGCTAGATAAATGGAATTGACCCAAACCCTGGTAGACGGGTCCCTAGCTAGATAAATGGAATTGACCCAAACCCTGGTAGACGGGTCCATAGCTAGATCCATATAATATTTACATTTCTGAAATAAGAAACTTATTTCAAACTCTTAACGCCTAGTGGTCAATTCCATACTAACTGAATTAAAAATATATATTATTTCACCTTTATTTAACCAGGTAGGCTAGTTGAGAACAAGTTCTCATTTACAATTGCAACCTGGCCAAGATAAAGCAAAGCAGTTCGACAACATACAACAACACAGAGTTACACATGGAGTAAAACAAACATACAGTCAATAATACAGTAGAAAAATAAGTCTATATACAATGTGAGCAAATGAGGTGAGATAAGGGAGGTAAAGGCAATAAAGGCCATGGTGGCAAAGTAAATACAATATAGCAAGTAAAACACTGGAATGGTAGATTTATAGTGGAAGAAAGTTCAAAGTAGAAATACTGGGGTGCAAAGGAGCAAAATAATAAATTAGACAAACAAAAAAAACGGTCTTTTAAAATGTTTACCAAACAAAAACCTTTGATTTTCAATTTTTTTTTACAAGCGCCACTAAAATTGCACAAAAAAAATCACATTTTACAGTAAGATCCTTTTCAGATACAAAGTTCTGCAGCAGAATTAAACGTGAGGGAGATTTTACTGTAATTCTGTTACCAAACTTTGCATCTGCAGTTTGTTCCACTAAAATATAATTTATTTTACAGTGTAAATTGTTCTAAGTAGCTATTGTGCATAGAGTTGTGTGGTTTGTTTTTAACCTTTTAAAAAAAAAAATTTAATCAATGGTTTTTATTTGGTTTACATTTTTAAATTCTCTACATAGTTCTGTTATTGTGGAATTTCCCTAGTCTGCTGTGGTTACTCTTAGACTGAAGAGTTAATTAGTGACCAGGATAAATGATCTGACTTGTCTTTGTTTTGACTGGAGAGTTAATTAGTGACCAGGATAAATGATCTGTCTTTGTTTTGACTGGAGAGTTAATTAGTGACCAGGATAAATTATCTTTGTTTTGACTGGAGAGTTAATTAGTGACCAGGATAAATGATCTGTCTTTGTTTTGACTGGAGAGTTAATTAGTGACCAGGATAAATGATCTGTCTTTGTTTTGACTGGAGAGTTAATTAGTGAGCAGGATAAATGAAGTGTCTGGTCTTTGTTTTGACTGAAGAGTTAATTAGTGAGCAGGATAAATGATCTGTCTTTGTTTTGACTGGAGAGTTAATTAGTGAGCAGGATAAATGATCTGTCTTTGTTTTGACTGGAGAGGTTATTAGTGAGCAGGATAAATGAAGTGATTGGTCTTTGTTTTGACTGGAGAGTTAATTAGTGACCAGGATAAATGATCTGTCTTTGTTTTGACTGGAGAGGTTATTAGTGAGCAGGATAAATGAAGTGATTGGTCTTTGTTTTGACTGGAGAGTTAATTAGTGACCAGGATAAATGATCTGTCTTTGTTTTGACTGGAGAGTTAATTAGTGACCAGAATAAATGATCTGTCTTTGTTTTGACTGGAGAGTTAATTAGTGACCAGGATAAATGATCTGTCTTTGTTTTGACTGGAGAGTTAATTAGTGACCAGGATAAATGATCTGTCTTTGTTTTGACTGGAGAGTTAATTAGTGACCAGGATAAATGATCTGTCTTTGTTTTGACTGGAGAGTTAATTAGTGACCAGGATAAATGACCTGACTGGTCTTTGTTTTGACTGGAGAGTTAATTAGTGAGCAGGATAAATGATCTGACTGGTCTTTGTTTTGACTGGAGAGTTAATTAGTGAGCAGGATAAATGATCTGACTGGTGTTTGTTTTGACTGGAGAGTTTATTAATTTATTTATATGTATATATTTTATTTAACCTTAACTTACTTGCCTAGTTAAATTAAAGATCAAATTCTTATTTACAATGACGGCCTACCCCGGGTCAAACCTGAACGACGCTGGGCCAATTGTGCGCTGCCCTATGGGACTCCCAATCACGGCCGGATGTGATACAGCCTGTATTTGAACCGGGGTCTGTAGTGACGCCTCTTGCATTGAGACGCAGTGCCTTAGACCGCTGCGCCTCTCGGGAACAGATTAGCGAGCTAGATAGATGAACTGACCTGTCTTTTTTTTCTTTGTCTTTTTTTAGAGCTCTCAATACAACACAATACAAGCTGTTGCCAACGGAGAAACAAACTCAAGAGTCAATACAGGTGAGTCCTGGACCTGGGAGTGGTTTATATAGAGCCCTGGATCTGGGAGTGATTTATATAGAGCCCTGGATCTGGGAGTGGTTTATATAGAGCCCTGGATCTGGGAGTGGTTTATATAGAGCCCTGGACCTGGGAGTGGATTTATATAGAGCCCTGGACCTGGGAGTGGTTTTATATAGAGCCCTGGATCTGGGAGTGGTTTATATAGAGCCCTGGACCTGGGAGTGGTTTATATAGAGCCCTGGACCTGGGAGTGGTTTATATAGAGTCCTGTATCTGGGAGTGGTTTATATAGAGCCCTGGATCTGGGAGTGGTTTATATAGAGTCCTGGATCTGGGAGTGGTTTATATAGAGCCCTGGATCTGGGAGTGGATTTATATAGAGCCCTGGATCTGGGAGTGGTTTATATACAGCCCTGGATCTGGGAGTGATTTATATACAGCCCTGGACCTGGGAGTGGATTTATATAGAGCCCTGGATCTGGGAGTGGTTTATATAGAGCCCTGGATCTGGGAGTGATTTATATACAGCCCTGGACCTGGGAGTGGATTTATATAGAGCCCTGGATCTGGGAGTGGTTTATATAGAGCCCTGGATCTGGGAGTGGATTTATATACAGCCCTGGATCTGGGAGTGGATTTATATAGAGCCCTGGATCTGGGAGTGGTTTATATAGAGCCCTGGATCTGGGAGTGGTTTTATATAGAGCCCTGGATCTGGGAGTGGTTTTATATAGAGCCCTGGATCTGGGAGTGGTTTTATATAGAGCCCTGGATCTGGGAGTGGTTTATATAGAGCCCTGGATCTGGGAGTGATTTATATAGAGCCCTGGATCTGGGAGTGATTTATATAGAGCCCTGGATCTGGGAGTGGTTTATATAGAGCCCTGGATCTGGGAGTGGTTTATATAGAGCCCTGGATCTGGGAGTGATTTATATAGAGCCCTGGATCTGGGAGTGGTTTATATACAGCCCTGGACCTGGGAGTGATTTATATAGAGACCTGGGAGTGATTTATATAGAGCCCTGGATCTGGGAGTGATTTATATACAGCCCTGGACCTGGGAGTGGATTTATATAGAGCCCTGGATCTGGGAGTGATTTATATAGAGCCCTGGATCTGGGAGTGGTTTATATAGAGCCCTGGACCTGGGAGTGGATTTATATAGAGCCCTGGATCTGGGAGTGATTTATATAGAGCCTTGGATCTGGGAGTGATTTATATAGAGCCCTGGATCTGGGAGTGATTTTATATAGAGCCCTGGACCTGGGAGTGGATTTATATACAGCCCTGGATCTGGGAGTGGATTTATATAGAGCCTTGGATCTGGGAGTGATTTATATAGAGCCCTGGATCTGGGAGTGATTTTATATAGAGCCCTGGATCTGGGAGTGGTTTATATAGAGCCTTGGATCTGGGGAGTGGTTTATATAGAGCCTTGGATCTGGGAGTGGTTTATATAGAGCCCTGGATCTGGGAGTGGTTTATATAGAGCCCTGGATCTGGGAGTGGTTTATATAGAGCCCTGGATCTGGGAGTGGTTTATATAGAGCCCTGGATCTGGGAGTGATTTATATAGAGCCCTGGATCTGGGAGTGATTCATATAGAGCCTTGGACCTGGGAGTGATTTATATACAGCCCTGGACCTGGGAGTGGATTTATATACAGCCCTGGACCTGGGAGTGGATTTATATACAGCCCTGGACCTGGGAGTGATTTATATAGAGCCCTGGATCTGGGAGGGGATTTATATAGAGCCCTGTACCTGGGAGGGGATTTATATAGAGCCCTGTATCTGGGAGTGATTTATATAGAGCCCTGTATCTGGGAGTGATTTATATAGAGCCCTGTATCTGGGAGTGATTTATATAGAGCCCTGGACCTGGGAGTGGTTTATATAGAGCCCTGTATCTGGGAGTGGTTTATATAGAGCCCTGTATCTGGGAGTGATTTATATAGAGCCCTGTATCTGGGAGTGATTTATATAGAGCCCTGTATCTGGGAGTGATTTATATAGAGCCCTGGACCTGGGAGTGGTTTATATAGAGCCCTGTATCTGGGAGTGGATTTATATAGAGCCCTGGATCTGGGAGTGGATTTATATAGAGCCCTGTATGTGTGTGTCTGCCTGCCCTTCTGGTCTTTTCCATTGTGTGCGTGCGTGTGTACTGGAGGTAAAGTCTGGTGACAGCAGCTGCTGCTTGTCAAAGCTCACCGCCGTTCCGTTGTTGCGTAGCGACCGAGCGGCCAGGCCCCGACTGCTGAGTAAGCGCTGCTGTTTTAAAGGCTAAATGAAAACCGCTGTCACACTTTTGCTGTAGACGGCTGTTTGTGTAGCTCATTGTAGTCATATAGTTCACGCAGAGACAAAAGACCTGTGACCCCCCCCCCCCCACCCAAGTACCCCTGTTCCCGTCCCCCAGCTTCTACCCCGTCCCCAGTCCCCCGTCCCCCAGCTTCTACCCCGTCCCCAGACCCCCACTTCCCAGCCTCTACCCCGTCCCCAGACCCCCACTTCCCAGCTTCTACCCCGTCCCCAGACCCCCACTTCCCAGCCTCTACCCCGTCCCCAGACCCCCACTTCCCAGCTTCTACCCCGTCCCCAGACCCCCACTTCCCAGCCTCTACCCCGTCCCCAGACCCCCACTTCCCAGCTTCTACCCCGTCCCCAGACCCCCAGCCTCTACCCCGTTCCCAGACCCCCGTCCCCCAGCTTCTACCCCGTCCTCCATCCCCCAGCTACTACCCCATCCCCAGACCCCCATCTCCCAGCTTCTACCCCGTCCCCAGACCCCCATCTCCCAGCTTCTACCCCGTTCCCAGACCCCCAGCTCCTACCCCGTCCCCAGAACCCCATACCCCAGCTCTTACCCCGTCCCCAGACCCCCATCCCCCAGCTTCTACCCCGTCCCCAGCTTTTACCCTGTCCCCAGACCCCCGTTTCCCCAGCTTCTACCCCGTCCCCAGACCCCCATCACCCAGCTGCTACCCCGTCCCCAGACCCCCATCCCCCAGCTTCTACTCTGTCCCCAGACCCCCATCCCCCCAGCTTCTACCCCGTTCCCTAACCCCCATCCCACAGCTTGTACCCCGTCCCTTAACCCCCAGCTCCTACCCCGTCCCCTAACCCCCATCCCCCATCTCCTACCCCGTTCCCAGACCCCCATCCCCCATTTCAACCCTGTCCCAAGACCCCCGTCCCCCAGCTATTACCCCGTCCTCCAGACCCCCATCCCCCAGCTCCTAACCCGTCCTCCAGACCCCCATCCCCCAGCTCCTACCCCGCTCCCAGACCCCCATCCCCCAGCTCCTAACCCGTCCTCCAGACCCCCATCCCCCAGCTCCTACCCCGTTCCTAGACCCCCATCCCCCAGCTCCTACCCCGTCCTCCAGACCCCCATCCCCCATCTCCTACCCCGTTCCCAGACCCCCATCCCCCAGCTCCTACCCCATCCTCCGGACCCCCATCCCCCAGCTCCTAACCCGTCCCCCAGCCTCTACCCCGTCCCCAGACTCCCATCCCCCAGCCTCTACCCCGTCCCCAGACTCCCATCCTCCAGCTTCTACCCCGTCCCCAGACCCCCACTTCCCAGCTTCTACCCCGTCCCCAGACCCCCATCCCCCAGCTACTACACCGTCCCCAGACCCCCACTTCCCAGCTTCTACCCCGTCCTCCAGACCCCCATCTCCTACCCCGTCCCCAGACTACAATCCCCCAGCCTCTACCCCTTCCCCCAGCTTCTACCCCGTCCCCAGACCCCCTGTCCCCAGCTCCTACCCCGTCCCCAGACCCCCTGTCCCCAGCCTCTACCCCGTCCCCCAGTCTCTACCCCGTCCCCAGACCCCCTGTCCCCAGCTGCTACCCCGTCCCCTGTCCCCCAGCCTCTACCCCGTCCCCAGACCCCCTGTCCCCAGCTTCTACCCCGTCCCCTGTCCTCCATCCCCCAGCTTCTACCCCGTCCCCTGTCCTCCATCCCCCAGCTCCTACCCCGTCCCCAGACCCCCTGTCCCCAGCTTCTACCCCGTCCCCTGTCATCCATCCCCCAGCTCCTACCCCGTCCCCTGTCCTCCATCCCCCAGCTCCTACCCCGTCCCCTGTCCTCCATCCCCCAGCTCCTACCCCGTCCCCTGTCCTCCATCCCCCAGCTTCTACCCCGTCCCCTGTCCTCCATCCCCCAGCTCCTACCCCGTCCCCTGTCCTCCATCCCCCAGCTCCTACCCCGTCCCCTGTCCTCCATCCCCCAGCTCCTACCCCCGTCCCCTGTCCTCCATCCCCCATCTCCTACCCCGTCCCCTGTCCTCCATCCCCCAGCCCCTACCCCGTCCCCTGTCCTCCATCCCCCAGCCCCTACCCCGTCCCCTGTCCTCCATCCCCCAGCCCCTACCCCGTCCCCTGTCCTCCATCCCCCAGCCCCTACCCCCGTCCCCTGTCCTCCATCCCCCAGCTTCTACCCCGTCCCCTGTCCTCCATCCCCCAGCTTCTACCCCGTCCCCCAGCTCCTACCCCGTCCCCAGACCCCCGTCCCCCAGCTCCTACCCCGTCCCCAGACCCCCGTCCCCCAGCTCCTACCCCGTCCCCTGTCCTCCATCCCCCAGCCCCTACCCCGTCCCCAGAACCCCATCCCCCAGCTTCTACCCCGTCCCCAGACCCCTGTCCCCAGCTCCTACCCCGTCCCCAGACCCCCTGTCCCCAGCTCCTACCCCGTCCCCAGACCCCCATCCCCCAGCTTCTACCCCGTCCCCAGACCCCCTGTCCCCAGCTTCTACCCCGTCCCCAGACCCCGTCCCCCAGCTCCTACCCCATCCCCCATCTCCTACCCCGTCCCCAGACCCCCTGTCCCCAGCTCCTACCCCGTCCCCAGCTCCCTGTCCCCAGCTCCTACCCCATCCCCTGTCCTCCATCCCCCAGCGCCTACCCCGTCCCCAGACCCCCTGTCCCCAGCTCCTACCCCGTCCCCAGACCCCCTGTCCCCAGCTCCTACCCCATCCCCCATCTCCTACCCCGTCCCCAGCTCCTACCCCGTCCCCAGACCCCCTGTCCCCAGCTCCTACCCCGTCCCCCAGCTCCTACCCCATCCCCCATCTCCTACCCAGTCCCCAGACCCCCTGTCCCCAGCTCCTACCCCGTCCCCAGCTCCCTGTCCCCAGCTCCTACCCCATCCCCTGTCCTCCATCCCCCAGCGCCTACCCCGTCCCCAGACCCCCTGTCCCCAGCTCCTACCCCGTCCCCAGACCCCCTGTCCCCAGCTCCTACCCCATCCCCCATCTCCTACCCCGTCCCCAGCTCCTACCCCGTCCCCAGACCCCCTGTCCCCAGCTCCTACCCCGTCCCCAGACCCCCTGTCCCCAGCTCCTACCCCGTCCCCAGACCCCCTGTCCCCAGCTCCTACCCCATCCCCTGTCCTCCATCCCCCAGCGCCTACCCCGTCCCCAGACCCCCTGTCCCCAGCTCCTACCCCGTCCCCAGACCCCCTGTCCCCAGCCCCTACCCCGTCCCCAGACCCCCTGTCCCCAGCCCCTACCCCGTCCCCAGACCCCCTGTCCCCAGCTCCTACCCCGTCCCCAGACCCCCTGTCCCCAGCTCCTACCCCGTCCCCAGCTCCTACCCCGTCCCCAGACCCCCTGTCCCCAGCTCCTACCCCGTCCCCAGACCCCCTGTCCCCAGGTCCTACCCCGTCCCCAGACCCCCTGTCCCCAGCTCCTACCCCGTCCCCCAGCTCCTACCCCGTCCCCAGACCCCCTGTCCCCAGGTCCTACCCCGTCCCCAGACCCCCTGTCCCCAGCTCCTTCCCCGTCCCCCAGCTCCTACCCCGTCCCCAGACCCCCTGTCCCCAGCTCCTACCCCGTCCCCCAGCTCCTACCCCGTCCCCAGACCCCCTGTCCCCAGCTCCTACCCCGTCCCCAGACCCCCTGTCCCCAGCTCCTACCCCGTCCCCAGACCCCCTGTCCCCAGCTCCTACCCCGTCCCCAGACCCCCTGTCCCCAGCCTCTACCCCGTCCCCAGACCCCCTGTCCCCAGCCTCTACCCCGTCCCCAGACCCCTGTCCCCAGCTCCTACCCCGTCCCCAGACCCCCTGTCCCCAGCTCCTACCCCGTCCCCAGACCCCCTGTCCCCAGCTCCTACCCCGTCCCCAGACCCCCTGTCCCCCAGCTCCTACCCCGTCCCCAGACCCCCTGTCCCCAGCCTCTACCCCGTCCCCAGACCCCCTGTCCCCAGCTCCTACCCCGTCCCCAGACCCCCTGTCCCCAGCTCCTACCCCGTCCCCAGACCCCCTGTCCCCAGCTCCTACCCCGTCCCCTGTCCCCAGCTCCTACCCCGTCCCCAGACCCCCTGTCCCCAGCTCCTACCCCGTCCCCAGACCCCCTGTCCCCAGCTCCTACCCCGTCCCCAGACCCCCTGTCCCCAGCTCCTACCCCGTCCTCCAGTTCCCAGATCCTCTGTGAGGCCGATTTTATTTTTTCCTTTTTTTAAATGAACAGATAATTGAATAACAGAAAAATAGTTTTGAATATCGATGCATGTGAGACAAATAACAGGGTTTAAATACCTTTTTAGTTGAATGTGGTGAATATATTTTAAATACAACAGTTGGAAAAATAAATATGCCGTTACAAAGTAATGATTTGTATTAATTGATGTCAATAACAGCTGATGTAAAATACATTTGGCTGTCATGCTTATCGGTCTATATTTATATATATATATATACATAGTAAATTTGGCATAATTTATTGGTGTTAAATTGGCCTGTGTATTATTTTGGTTTAGTCATAGTTTTATTATTTATATAACACAACTATCAACACAGCATACAGAGCGAGCCAAGTACTTCTATACCAGTGATCCATATAAACACATTGATATACCAGTGATTCATTGACGGCTAAAGAAATTAGCTCATGGAACTCCTAGCTTATAGGCTAATTGCTAATTGCAGCAGTAGGCCTATAACTTCCATTGGTCTTTCACACTGAGGATTGGTGATTTATCGAAGGGGAGATTATTTTTCTCCAAATAGCCTACTGTGAGGAACTATAGTTGTAATATATTATCATTCTCAATGGATGTTAAAAAAACAACTTTTTCTTCATTTCGGAGCAGCGGGCCAGGTACTTCTATGCAAAACCTCCCAGCGTTAATCAGGACAGAGAAACCAGATGACATGAAGCCACTACAAACACCAGACCGATGAAAGCACTTGACAAATCTCCTAAAAATAAACAAAAACCATAGTTTATGAAATGAACCAAAAAGTGTAGCAGGTCGTGAAACTCTGCAAACCAACGTTTTCCACTCTGAGAATGAGAAACGGTAAAATGACTGTGTAATTAATACCTGCATTAACAGACATGAATGGAACCAAATGATGGGGATGAACAGTACATTTACTAGCGGTGACGTAGTGGGGGAATTTAGGTTTTTATTTTTTAATTAAAACTAAAGGCAAACGATTCACACAATGAAAACAATTTAATGCACAAGAATTGGCGGGAGACGGCAGAGCCGTTCTGGAGGGAGACTGGGCTTGTATATCTCCCTCCCCTTCCTGGAGGGAGACTGGGCTTGTATATCTCCCTCCCCTTCCTGGAGGGAGACTGGGCTTGTATATCTCCCTCCCCTTCCTGGAGGGAGACTGGGCTTGTATATCTCCCTCCCCTTCCTGGAGGGAGACTGGGCTTGTATATCTCCCTCCCCTTCCTGGAGGGAGACTGGGCTTGTATATCTCCCTCCCCTTCCTGTCTCGACATGTTTTTATTATTACTGAACACACGTTATCGTCACACGGATATCTGAGATGTTTTTCACATGACGGCTCAACTCCGTAATCAGCAAGACCTACTACTACACGCGCTCTGCCCAAATTACAGGCTTCCCAAGCAGTTTTTTTATTTATTTAAACAATCCACAGCTATTTTCATGCTTTCTGGTGAAATATTTTGAATTATTTTTTATTTATTTCTGTACAAACTGGAGTAATTTTTATATATAATTTTGGTAAATATATTTTCCATTTATTTCACTATTAGACCCACCACTAAGGCATTTCTCTCTTTGTTCTATTGATTTTCATAGCAACTTTGTTTTTTGTTGTCCAGAAGGCAAAGCAACCCGTCCTAGTTGTTGCATCTTTAGAGCTCCCTCTGAAGTTTCTAACAGAGATTTTCTCATCTCTGTCACGTATGGAACTGCTATCTGGTTGTTCTCCTCTCTCTCCACTAGAGCTCTGGTCTTGTCTCCTCAGCGGTGACAGGCTGGTTGATCTCCACTAGAGCTCTGGTCTTGTCCCCTCAGTGGTGACAGGCTGGTTGATCTCCACTAGAGCTCTGGTCTTGTCCCCTCAGCGGTGACAGGCTGGTTGATCTCCTCTCTCCACTAGAGCTCTGGTCTTGTCCCCTCAGCGGTGACAGGCTGGCTGTTCTCCACTAGAGCTCTGGTCTTGTCCCCTCAGCGGTGACAGGCTGGTTGATCTCCTCCACTAGAGCTCTGGTCTTGTCTCCTCAGCGGTGACAGGCTGGTTGATCTCCACTAGAGCTCTGGTCTTGTCCCCTCAGCGGTGACTGGCTGGTTGATCTCCTCTCTCCATCAGATGCCCTGCTGCCTCTGTTCTGCTGCTGCCTCTGTTCTGCTGCTGCCTTTGTTCTTCTGCTGCCCTGTTCTGACAGGGAGGGAAGCCCTGCTGCCCTGTTCTGTGTACTGGCTACGGCATCTGAAAATGGACAAACTGTACTATTGCCACTTTTAGTTGGGGCCTCTTTTAGGCGAGTATATGGGCACGCTGAAGCACGCTGATGCCTTTAGACAGCTATCTGCTGGAGCACTTCAAGGATGGAGAGGAGGCCCCTGGGAGGGTGGAGAGAGGAGGCCCCTGGGAGGGTGGAGAGAGGAGGCCCCTGGGAGGGTGGAGAGGAGGCCCCTGGGAGGGTGGAGAGGAGGCCCCTGGGAGGGTGGAGAGGGGAGGCCCCTGGGAGGGTGGAGAGGGGAGGCCCCTGGGAGGGTGAACTAGACTCACTTCAAGGATGGAGAGGAGGCTCCTGGGAGGGTGAACTAGACTCACTTCAAGGATGGAGAGGAGGCTCCTGGGAGGGTTGACTAGACTCACTTCAGGGATGGACCGGAGGCCCCTGGGAGGGTGGACTCCCTCCCTCCCTCCCTCCTTCCCTCTCCTGGTGGCTGACAGGCGGACGCCGAAGGAGAGGCGGAGTGAGAGTTGATTACGTCTCCCTGTGGAGTCCGGCGGTTTGGTCCTCAATTCTCTGACGGAGAAACTTTTCTCAGAATACAGTCCAATTCTTAAAAGGGAAACTTTTTGGGATTTCGTCAGTGATGCCCCCTTTTTTTTATCTACATCCCCAGAGTCAGATTAACTTTTTATGTCTCTATGTCCGGTATGAAGTAAATTGGATGTAGTTTCGTGAGCTATACTCTTAACTAGTGTTAGCACAATGACTGGAAGTCTATGGGTAACGCTAGCTAGCAACTTCCCAAATTCTAAAGGTATCCCTTTAACAATAAGCACATTTAAAACAAATCTCATAAAACGTAGAGGGGTGTAACGATACACGTATTGGTAACGTTTGGTACGGTGACCTGGATTCAATCCTCGCTGCGAACCCGTTTAAAAAATAAATAAATAAATGTTTGTGTATATTTTTATTGTTTTTGTTTTGTTTTTTTTGTTTTTTTAATAAATGCATTTCAAGTTAAAATAAATAGCCAAATAAATAAATAAAAAACACAAGGCCTATAGTCTATGGTGCCTACTCTGCGTTGTAGGACTGTTTTCTTGAGTAAATCTGAGCTTTAAAAAAATAAAAACCCACATTTCATTCTGTTTAAACAACTAGAGACGACGTACACGATAATTTTACGCTGCTGCTGCTCTGTTCATCCTATACATCTCTGTCTGTATATAGCCTCTCTGCTGCTGCTCTGTTCATCCTATACATCTCTGTCTGTATATAGCCTCTCTGCTGCTGCTCTGTTCATCCTATACATCTCTGTCTGTATATAGCCTCTCTGCTGCTGCTCTGTTCATCCTATACATCTCTGTCTGTATATAGCCTCTCTGCTGCTGCTCTGTTCATCCTATACATCTCTGTCTGTATATAGCCTCTCTGTTCATCCTATATATCTCTGTCTGTAAATAGCCTCTCTGTTCATCCTATATATCTGTCTGTATATAGCCTCTCTGTTCATCCTATATATCTGTCTGTATATAGCCTCTCTGTTCATCCTATATATCTCTCTGTATATAGCCTCTCTGTTCATCCTATATATCTCTCTGTATATAGCCTCTCTGTTCATCCTATATATCTGTCTGTATATAGCCTCTCTACTGCTACTCTCTGTTTATCATATATGCATAATCACTTTAACCATATCTACATGTACATACTACCTCAATCATCCCAACTAAGCAGCTGTCTATAGTCTCGGTTTCCTGTCTATGGCCTCGGTTTCCTGTCTATGGCCTCGGTTTCCTGTCTGTAGAGCCTCGGTGCCCTGTCTGTAGGGCCTCGGTGCCCTGTCTGTAGGGCCTCGGTGCCCTGTCTGTAGGGCCTCGGTGCCCTGTCTGTAGGGCCTCGGTGCTCTGTCTGTAGGGCCTCGGTGCTCTGTCTGTAGGGCCTCGGTGCCCTGTCTGTAGGGCCTCGGCGCCCTGTCTGTAGGGCCTCGGCGCCCTGTCTGTAGGGCCTCGGCGCCCTGTCTGTAGGGCCTCGGCGCCCTGTCTGTAGGGCCTCGGCGCCCTGTCTGTAGGGCCTCGGCGCCCTGTCTGTAGGGCCCTCGGCGCCCTGTCTGTAGGGCCTCGGCGCCCTGTCTGTAGGGCCTCGGCGCCCTGTCTGTAGGGCCTCGGCGCCCTGTCTGTAGGGCCTGTAGGGCCTCGGCGCCCTGTCTGTAGGGCCTCGGCGCCCTGTCTGTAGGGCCTCGGCGCCCTGTGTAGGGCCTCGGTGCCCTGTCTCCAGGGCCCCGGCGCCCTGTCTGTAGGGCCTCGGCGCCCTGTCTGTAGGGCCTCGGCGCCCTGTCTGTAGGGCCTCGGCGCCCTGTCTGTAGGGCCTCGGCGCCCTGTCTGTAGGGCCTCGGCGCCCTGTCTGTAGGGCCTCGGCGCCCTGTCTGTAGGGCCTCGACGCCCTGTCTGTAGGGCCTCGGCGCCCTGTCTGTAGGGCCTCGGCGCCCTGTCTCCAGGGGCCCGGTGCCCTGTCTGTAGGGCCTCGGTGCCCTGTCTGTAGGGCCTCGGTGCCCTGTCTGTAGGGCCTCGGTGCCCTGTCTCTAGGGCCCCGGTGCCCTGTCTGTAGGGCCCCGGTGCCCTGTCTGTAGGGCCTCGGTGCCCTGTCTGTAGGGCCTCGGTGCCCTGTCTCTAGGGCCTCTGTCTTTTTACTGTTGTTTTTATTTCCTTATCTATTGTTCACCTAATACCTATTTTTTTTACTTAAAAATTGCACTGTTGGTTGTATGTTAAATTACCTGTTGAGGTGTTCAAGTGGATTTCACACAGTCGCTTGCGATAAATTCTCACGTCCATCTTGATTTATGAATGCAGCATTTATGAATGTAAGCATTTTACTGTAAGGTCTACCTACACCTGTTGTATTCTGCGCACGTTGACAAATCAACTTTGATTTGATAATCAAAATTCGAATCTTTTTTTTTTAATTGGTTCATTTCAAAATTCTAATCTTACTTGGTTTGTTTTTGTTTTCTGAGGCCCAACCAGGAAACTAGTTCTGTGCTGTGATGGAATTGATCTAAAACCAGCAGGATTCTCCATAGTTTTTTTAAATCTCCCAGTTTGGGAACATTTAGTCTCGACGACAGTAAATTGACAGCGTTAGTAGTGTGTCGTCACGCTCGACGTGGTGACTTGCCACACACCTCAAAATACGCTGACACATTTTACGCTGATGTCAGGGTGCACTACATAGGGTGACCTACATAGGGTGCACTACATAGGGTGCACTACATAGGGAGTAGGGTGCACTACGTAGGGTGCACTACATAGGGAGTAGGGTGCACTACATAGGGTGCACTACATAGGGAGTAGGGTGCACTACATAGGGTGCACTACATAGGGAGTAGGGTGCACTACATAGGGAGTAGGGTGCACTACATAGGGAGTAGGGTGCACTACATAGGGAGTAGGGTGCACCCTATTAGGGAATAGAAACATGATCCAGTCCTGCTCCAGAGGCAGGACCCGGTAGTCGGGGCTCCCCCCCCAGAGGCAGGACCCGGTAGTCGGGGCTCCCCCCCCAGAGGCAGGACCCGGTAGTCGGGGCTCCCCCCCCAGAGGCAGGACCCGGTAGTCGGGGTTCCCCCCCAGAGGCAGGACCCGGTAGTCGGGGCTCCCCCCCCAGAGGCAGGACCCGGTAGTCGGGGCTCCCCCCCAGAGGCAGGACCCGGTAGTCGGGGTTCCCCCCCCCCCAGAGGCAGGACCCGGTAGTCGGGGTTCCCCCCCCCCAGAGGCAGGACCCGGTAGTCGGGGTTCCCCCCCCCCCAGAGGCAGGACCCGGTAGTCGGGGCTCCCCCCCCAGAGGCAGGACCCGGTAGTCGGGGCTCCCCCCCCAGAGGCAGGACCCGGTAGTCGGGGCTCCCCCCCCAGAGGCAGGACCCGGTAGTCGGGGCTCCCCCCCCAGAGGCAGGACCCGGTAGTCGGGGCTCCCCCCCCAGAGGCAGGACCCGGTAGTCGGGGCTCCCCCCCCAGAGGCAGGACCCGGTAGTCGGGGCTCCCCCCCCAGAGGCAGGACCCGGTAGTCGGGGCTCCCCCCCCAGAGGCAGGACCCGGTAGTCGGGGTTCCCCCCCAGAGGCAGGACCCGGTAGTCGGGGCTCCCCCCCCAGAGGCAGGACCCGGTAGTCGGGGCTCCCCCCCAGAGGCAGGACCCGGTAGTCGGGGTTCCCCCCCCCCCAGAGGCAGGACCCGGTAGTCGGGGTTCCCCCCCCCCCAGAGGCAGGACCCGGTAGTCGGGGTTCCCCCCCCCCCAGAGGCAGGACCCGGTGGTGGGGGTTCCCCCCCCCCCAGAGGCAGGACCCGGTAGTCGGGGTTCCCCCCCCCCCAGAGGCAGGACCCGGTAGTCGGGGCTCCCCCCCCAGAGGCAGGACCCGGTAGTCGGGGCCCCCCCCCCAGAGGCAGGACCCGGTAGTCGGGGTTCCCCCCCAGAGGCAGGACCCGGTAGTCGGGGCTCCCCCCCCAGAGGCAGGACCCGGTAGTCGGGGCTCCCCCCCCAGAGGCAGGACCCGGTAGTCGGGGCTCCCCCCCAGAGGCAGGACCCGGTAGTCGGGGTTCCCCCCCCCCCAGAGGCAGGACCCGGTAGTCGGGGCTCCCCCCCCCCCAGAGGCAGGACCCGGTAGTCGGGGTTCCCCCCCCCCCCAGAGGCAGGACCCGGTAGTCGGGGCTCCCCCCCCAGAGGCAGGACCCGGTAGTCGGGGCTCCCCCCCCAGAGGCAGGACCCGGTAGTCGGGGCTCCCCCCCCAGAGGCAGGACCCGGTAGTCGGGGCTCCCCCCCAGAGGCAGGACCCGGTAGTCGGGGCTCCCCCCCCAGAGGCAGGACCCGGTAGTCGGGGCTCCCCCCCCAGAGGCAGGACCCGGTAGTCGGGGCTCCCCCCCCAGAGGCAGGACCCGGTAGTCGGGGCTCCCCCCCCAGAGGCAGGACCCGGTAGTCGGGGCTCCCCCCCCCCAGAGGCAGGACCCGGTAGTCGGGGCTCCCCCCCCCAGAGGCAGGACCCGGTAGTCGGGGCTCCCCCCCCCCCAGAGGCAGGACCCGGTAGTCGGGCTCCCCCCCAGAGGCAGGACCCGGTAGTCGGGGCTCCCCCCCCCCCAGAGGCAGGACCCGGTAGTCGGGGCTCCCCCCCAGAGGCAGGACCCGGTGGGCTCCCCCCCAGAGGCAGGACCCGGTAGTCGGGCTCCCCCCCCCCAGAGGCAGGACCCGGTAGTCGGGGTTCCCCCCCCCCAGAGGCAGGACCCGGTAGTCGGGGTTCCCCCCCCCCCAGAGGCAGGACCCGGTAGTCGGGGTTCCCCCCCCCCCAGAGGCAGGACCCGGTAGTCGGGGTTCCCCCCCCCCAGAGGCAGGACCCTGTAGTCGGGGTTCCCCCCCCCCCAGAGGCAGGACCCGGTAGTCGGGGTTCCCCCCCCCCAGAGGCAGGACCCGGTAGTCGGGGTTTCCCCCCCCCCCAGAGGCAGGACCCGGTAGTCGGGGCTCCCCCCCCCCCAGAGGCAGGACCCGGTAGTCGGGGCTCCCCCCCCATAGGCAGGACCCGGTAGTCGGGGCTCCCCCCCCCAGAGGCAGGACCCGGTAGTCGGGCTCCCCCCCCAGAGGCAGGACCCGGTAGTCGGGGCTCCCCCCCCAGAGGCAGGACCCTGTAGTCGGAGGCTCCCCCCCCAGAGGCAGGACCCGGTAGTCGGGGCTCCCCCCCCAGAGGCAGGGACCCGGTAGTCGGGCCCCCCCCCCCAGAGGCAGGACCCGGTAGTCGGGGCTCCCCCCCCCCAGAGGCAGGACCCGGTAGTCGGGGCTCCCCCCCCCAGAGGCAGGACCCGGTAGTCGGGGCTCCCCCCCCCGAGGCAGGACCCGGTAGTCGGGCTCCCCCCCCCAGAGGCAGGACCCGGTAGTCGTGGGTTTCCCCCCCCCCCGAGGCAGGACCCGGTAGTCGGGGTTTCCCCCCCCCCCCAGAGGCAGGACCCGGTAGTCGGGGTTCCCCCCCCCCCCAGAGGCAGGACCCGGTAGTCGGGGTTCCCCCCCCCCCAGAGGCAGGACCCCGGTAGTCGGGGTCCCCCCCCAGAGGCAGGACCCGGTAGTCGGGGCTCCCCCCCCAGAGGCAGGACCCGGTAGTCGGGGCTCCCCCCCCAGAGGCAGGACCCGGTAGTCGGGGCTTCCCCCCCCAGAGGCAGGACCCGGTAGTCGGGGCTCCCCCCCCAGAGGCAGGACCCGGTAGTCGGGGCTCCCCCCCAGAGGCAGGACCCTGTAGTCCGGGTGGTTCCCCCCCCCCCCAGGGGCAGGACCCGGTAGTCGGGGTTCCCCCCCCCCCAGAGGCAGGACCCGGTAGTCGGGGTTCCCCCCCCCCCAGAGGCAGGACCCGGTAGTCGGGGTTCCCCCCCCAGAGGCAGGACCCGGTAGTCGGGGCTCCCCCCCCAGAGGCAGGACCCGGTAGTCGGGGCTCCCCCCCCAGAGGCAGGACCCGGTAGTCGGGGCTCCCCCCCAGAGGCAGACCGGTAGTCGGGGCTCCCCCCCAAGAGTCATACCGGTAGTCGGGGCCCCCCCCAGAGGCAGGACCCGGTAGTCGGGGCTCCCCCCCCAGAGGCAGGACCCGGTAGTCGGGCTCCCCCCCCAGAGGCAGGACCGGTAGTCGGGGCTCCCCCCCCCCAGAGGCAGACCCGGTAGTCGGGGCTCCCCCCCCCAGAGGCAGGACCCGGTAGTCGGGGCTCCCCCCCCCCCAGAGCAGGACCCGGTAGTCGGGCTCCCCCCAGAGCAGGACCCGTAGTCGGGGCTCCCCCCCCCCCAGAGGCAGGACCCGGTAGTCGGGGCTCCCCCCCGAGAGGCAGGACCCTGTAGTCGGGGCTCCCCCCAGAGGCAGGACCCGGTAGTCGGGGCCCCCCCCCCCCAGAGGCAGGACCCGGTAGTCGGGGCTCCCCCCCAGAGGCAGGACCCGGTAGTCGGGGCCCCCCCCCAGAGGCAGGACCCGGTAGTCGGGGCTCCCCCCCAGAGGCAGGACCCGGTAGTCGGGGCTCCCCCCCAGAGGCAGGACCCGGTAGTCGGGGGTCCCCCCCCCCCCAGAGGCAGGACCCGGTAGTACGGGTTCCCCCCCCCCCAGAGGCAGGACCCGTAGTTCGGGGTTCCCCCCCCCCCAGAGGCAGGACCCGGTAGTCGGGGGTCCCCCCCCCCCAGAGGCAGGACCCCGGTAGTCGGGGTTCCCCCCCCCCCCAGAGGCAGGACCCGGTAGTCGGGGTTCCCCCCCCCCCAGAGGCAGACCCGGTAGTCGGGGTTCCCCCCCCCCAGAGGCAGGACCCGGTAGTCGGGGCCCCCCCCCCCCCAGAGGCAGGACCCGGTAGTCGGGGCTCCCCCCCCCAGAGGCAGGACCCGGTAGTCGGGGCTCCCCCCCCAGAGGCAGGACCCGGTAGTCGGGGGCTCCCCCCCCAGAGGCAGGACCCGGTAGTCGGGGCTCCCCCCCCAGAGGCAGGACCCGGTAGTCGGGGCTCCCCCCCCAGAGGCAGGACCCGGTAGTCGGGGCTCCCCCCCCCAGAGGCAGGACCCGGTAGTCGGGGCTCCCCCCCCCAGAGGCAGGACCCGGTAGTCGGGGCTCCCCCCCCCAGAGGCAGGACCCGGTAGTCGGGGCTCCCCCCCCCAGAGGCAGGACCCGGTAGTCGGGGCTCCCCCCCCCAGAGGCAGGACCCGGTAGTCGGGGCTCCCCCCCCCAGAGGCAGACCCGGTAGTCGGGGCTCCCCCCCCCAGAGGCAGGACCCGGTAGTCGGGGCTCCCCCCCCCAGAGGCAGGACCCGGTAGTCGGGGCTCCCCCCCCCAGAGGCAGGACCCGGTAGTCGGGGCTCCCCCCCCCAGAGGCAGGACCCGGTAGTCGGGGCTCCCCCCCCCAGAGGCAGGACCCGGTAGTCGGGGCTCCCCCCCCCAGAGGCAGGACCCGGTAGTCGGGGCTCCCCCCCCAGAGGCAGGTCGGGGCTCCCCCAGTAACACAAGGCCCTTGTGTGGTGTATATAGATGGACCTAACGTCTCCCCACTCTGCCTCTACAGGGAACCAGCCCATAGAAGACAGAACAGTGGATTGACCAGCGAGAGACAGAGTGAAGAGGAAGGAGGATAAGATAAAGAGGGCTGGGGCTGGTCAACAGGTAAGAAGAACCTTTTTAGATATTTAACATCGTCGACATTTACATAATACACTGTTTTTTGTTTTGTTTTAATCTGTTGATGTCTAATCTACCAGGACTGACACTGACTGTCCTCTGTTTGAAAACCTCCAGTTTTTTGTTGTCCTTTTTGAAGAGCCAATAGATTCTCTGCTGTTTTAGAGAGATTTGAAACCCTGACGTGATGTAGAAACGTGTTGTTCTCTGAACATGGTCTTAAACAACAACAAGAAGAACAACAACACAATGCTGCTACTATCTGGAGGTTTCCATGGTAACACAAGTGGCCTTGGTCCCCCTGCGGCTCCTCAGCCCGGTAGCCTTGGTCCCCCCTGCGGCTCCTCAGCCCGGTAGCCTTGGTCCCCCCTGCGGCTCCTCAGCCCGGTAGCCTTGGTCCCCCCGGCGGCTCCTCAGCCCGGTAGCCTTGGTCCCCCCGGCGGCTCCTCAGCCCGGTAGCCTTGGTCCCCCCTGCGGCTCCTCAGCCCGGTAGCCTTGGTCCCCCCGGCGGCTCCTCAGCCCCGGTAGCCTTGGTCCCCCCGGCGGCTCCTCAGCCCCGGTAGCCTTGGTCCCCCGGCGGCTCAGCCCCGGTAGCCTTGGTCCCCCGGCGGCTCAGCCCCGGTAGCCTTGGTCCCCCGGCGGCGGCTCAGCTCCGGTAGCCTTGGTCCCCCGGCGGCGGCTCAGCTCCGGTAGCCTTGGTCCCCTGCGGCGGCTCAGCCCGGTAGCCTTGGTCCCCCCCCGGCGGCTCAGCTCCGGTAGCCTTGGTCCCCCCCCGGCGGCTCAGCTCCGGTAGCCTTGGTCCCCCGGCGGCGGCTCAGCTCCGGTAGCCTTGGTCCCCCGGCGGCGGCTCAGCTCCGGTAGCCTTGGTCCCCCGGCGGCGGCTCAGCTCCGGTAGCCTTGGTCCCCCGGCGGCGGCTCAGCTCCGGTAGCCTTGGTCCCCCGGCGGCGGCTCAGCTCCGGTAGCCTTGGTCCCCCGGCGGCGGCTCAGCTCTTGTGTTTTACCCTGCATGGTTTCCCAGGCAGGCGAAGTGCCACAGCACCGCCCCCTGAGACAACATGGTGGGCTGCAATGTCAACACAACACTAAGGGAGAATCTCAATTTCCTTGATTTTTTTTTTTTTGTGTCCTTTCACCGCCTCCTCAAAACCCATTGGATGAGAAGATCAGAGGAGGGGGAGGGACATCTAACCTTCTCATCCAATTGGTTTTGAGAAGGTGGTGAGGAAAGAGAACGTGAGTAATCAAGGAAATTACATTTTTAAAAAGAGGCCTACTTCCTTTTTTAATTGAGGAAACAGAACAGAGTTGACCTATTGAACTCTGGTGGGGGAACCAGTGCAGCGGGGCAGTGCGCCCAGACCAGGACATTGGGTTGTTTTTACTGGCAGGAGTGATACTGCCAGTACTGGCAGGTTTGAGTCAGGACTGGGTCTCAGTAGCAGGGTTAAATCATCTCCTGCCCTGGATAGCCACAGCCGGGTCCCCAGCACAGAGTAGCTACTAGCTAGTTACATGTTAGCCTAGCTGTTCTGCAGGGTAGCTACTAGCTAGTTACAGTTTGTTAGCTACCCTGCAGAACAGCTAGGCTACTAGCTAGTTACATGTTGTTTAACCTAGCTGTCCTGCAGGGTAGATACTAGCTAGTTACATGTTGTTAGCCTAGCTGTTCTGCAGGGTAGCTACTAGCTAGTTACATGTTGTTAGCCTAGCTGTTCTGCAGGGTAGCTACTAGCTAGTTACATGTTGTTTAGCCTAGCTGTTCTGCAGGGTAGCTACTAGCTAGTTACATGTTAGCCTAGCTGTTCTGCAGGGTAGCTACTCGCTAGTTACATGTTGTTAGCCTAGCTGTTCTGCAGGGTAGCTACTAGCTAGTTACATGTTAGCCTAGCTGTTCTGCAGGGTAGCTACTCGCTAGTTACATGTTGTTAGCCTAGCTGTTCTGCAGGGTAGGTACTAGCTAGTTACATGTTGTTTAGCCTAGCTGTTCTGCAGGGTAGCTACTAGCTAGTTACATGTTGTTAGCCTAGCTGTTCTGCAGGGTAGATACTCGCTAGTTACATGTTGTTAGCTTAGCTGTTCTGCAGGGTAGCTACTAGCTAGTTACATGTTGTTTAGCCTAGCTGTTCTGCAGGGTAGCTACTCGCTAGTTACATGTTGTTAGCCTAGCTGTTCTGCAGGGTAGCTACTAGCTAGTTACATGTTGTTAACCTAGCTGTTCTGCAGGGTAGCCACTAGCTAGTTACATGTTGTTAGCCTAGCTGTTCTGCAGGGTAGCTACTAGCTAGTTACATGTTGTTTAGCCTAGCTGTTCTGCAGGGTAGCCACTAGCTAGTTACATGTTGTTAGCCTAGCTGTTCTGCAGGGTAGCTACTAGCTAGTTACATGTTGTTTAGCCTAGCTGTTCTGCAGGGTAGCCACTAGCTAGTTACATGTTGTTAGCCTAGCTGTTCTGCAGGGTAGCTACTAGCTAGTTACATGTTAGCCTAGCTGTTCTGCAGGGTAGCTACTAGCTAGTTACATGTTGTTAACCTAGCTGTTCTGCAGGGTAGCTACTAGTTAGTTACATGTTGTTAGCCTAGCTGTTCTGCAGGGTAGCCACTAGCTAGTTACATGTTGTTAACCTAGCTGTTCTGCAGGGTAGATACTAGCTAGTTACATGTTGTTTAGCTGTTCTGCAGGGTAGCTACTAGCTAGTTACATGTTGTTAGCCTAGCTGTTCTGCAGGGTAGATGCTGGCTAGTTACATGTTGTTTAGCCTAGCTGTTCTGCAGGGTAGCTACTAGCTAGTTACATGTTAGCCTAGCTGTTCTGCAGGGTAACTACTAGCTAGTTACATGTTGTTTAGCCTAGCTGTTCTGCAGGGTAGCTACTCGCTAGTTACATGTTGTTAGCCTAGCTGTTCTGCAGGGTAGCTACTAGCTAGTTACATGTTGTTAACCTAGCTGTTCTGCAGGGTAGCCACTAGCTAGTTACATGTTGTTAGCCTAGCTGTTCTGCAGGGTAGCTACTAGCTAGTTACATGTTGTTTAGCCTAGCTGTTCTGCAGGGTAGCCACTAGCTAGTTACATGTTGTTAGCCTAGCTGTTCTGCAGGGTAGCTACTAGCTAGTTACATGTTGTTTAGCCTAGCTGTTCTGCAGGGTAGCCACTAGCTAGTTACATGTTGTTAGCCTAGCTGTTCTGCAGGGTAGCTACTAGCTAGTTACATGTTAGCCTAGCTGTTCTGCAGGGTAGCTACTAGCTAGTTACATGTTGTTAACCTAGCTGTTCTGCAGGGTAGCTACTAGTCTGCAGGGTAGCCACTAGCTAGTTACATGTTGTTAACCTAGCTGTTCTGCAGGGTAGATACTAGCTAGTTACATGTTGTTAGCCTAGCTGTTCTGCAGGGTAGCTACTAGCTAGTTACATGTTGTTAACCTAGCTGTTCTGCAGGGTAGATACTAGCTAGTTACATGTTGTTAGCCTAGCTGTTCTGCAGGGTAGATACTAGCTAGTTACATGTTGTTTAGCTGTTCTGCAGGGTAGCTACTAGCTAGTTACATGTTGTTAGCCTAGCTGTTCTGCAGGGTAGCTACTCGCTAGTTACATGTTAGCCTAGCTGTTCTGCAGGGTAGCTACTAGCTAGTTACATGTTGTTAGCCTAGCTGTTCTGCAGGGTAGCTACTCGCTAGTTACATGTTGTTAGCCTAGCTGTTTCCGCAGGGTAGCTACTAGCTAGTTACATGTTAGCCTAGCTGTTCTGCAGGGTAGCTACTAGCTAGTTACATGTTGTTTAGCCTAGCTGTTCTGCAGGGTAGCTACTCGCTAGTTACATGTTGTTAGCCTAGCTGTTCTGCAGGGTAGCTACTAGCTAGTTACATGTTGTTAACCTAGCTGTTCTGCAGGGTAGCCACTAGCTAGTTACATGTTGTTAGCCTAGCTGTTCTGCAGGGTAGCTACTAGCTAGTTACATGTTGTTTAGCCTAGCTGTTCTGCAGGGTAGCCACTAGCTAGTTACATGTTGTTAGCCTAGCTGTTCTGCAGGGTAGCTACTAGCTAGTTACATGTTAGCCTAGCTGTTCTGCAGGGTAGCTACTAGCTAGTTACATGTTGTTAACCTAGCTGTTCTGCAGGGTAGCTACTAGTCTGCAGGGTAGCCACTAGCTAGTTACATGTTGTTAACCTAGCTGTTCTGCAGGGTAGATACTAGCTAGTTACATGTTGTTAGCCTAGCTGTTCTGCAGGGTAGCTACTAGCTAGTTACATGTTGTTAACCTAGCTGTTCTGCAGGGTAGATACTAGCTAGTTACATGTTGTTAGCCTAGCTGTTCTGCAGGGTAGATACTAGCTAGTTACATGTTGTTTAGCTGTTCTGCAGGGTAGCTACTAGCTAGTTACATGTTGTTAGCCTAGCTGTTCTGCAGGGTAGCTACTCGCTAGTTACATGTTAGCCTAGCTGTTCTGCAGGGTAGCTACTCGCTAGTTACATGTTAGCCTAGCTGTTCTGCAGGGTAGCTACTCGCTAGTTACATGTTAGCCTAGCTGTTCTGCAGGGTAGCTACTAGCTACTTACATGTTAGCCTAGCTGTTCTGCAGGGTAGCTACTAGCTACTACA
>NW_021822756.1:34825-142306 GCF_901001165.1 Salmo trutta | reverse complement strand
ACAACATGTAACTAGCTAGTAGCTACCCTGCAGAACAGCTAAACAACATGTAACTAGCTAGTATCTACCCTGCAGAACAGCTAGGCTAACAACATGTAACTAGCTAGTATCTACCCTGCAGAACAGCTAGGTTAACAACATGTAACTAGCTAGTAGCTACCCTGCAGAACAGCTAGGCTAACAACATGTAACTAGCTAGTATCTACCCTGCAGAACAGCTAGGTTTATCAACATGTAACTAGCTAGTGGCTACATTGCAGAACAGCTAGGCTAACAACATGTAACTAACTAGTATCTACCCTGCACACAGCTAGGCTAACATGTAACTAGCTAGTAGCTACCCTGCAGAACAGCTAGGCTAACAACATGTAACTAACTAGTAGCTACCCTGCAGAACAGCTAGGCTAAACAACATGTAACTAGCGAGTAGCTACCCTGCAGAACAGCTAGGCTAAACAACATGTAACTAGCTAGTAGCTACCCTGCAGAACAGCTAGGCTAACAACATGTAACTAGCGAGTAGCTACCCTGCAGAACAGCTAGGCTAACAACATGTAACTAGCTAGTAGCTACCCTGCAGAACAGCTAGGCTAAACAACATGTAACTAGCGAGTAGCTACCCTGCAGAACAGCTAGGCTAACAACATGTAACTAGCGAGTAGCTACCCTGCAGAACAGCTAGGCTAACATGTAACTAGCTAGTAGCTACCCTGCAGAACAGCTAGGCTAACAACATCTAACTAGCGAGTAGCTACCCTGCAGAACAGCTAGGCTAACATGTAACTAGCTAGTAGCTACCCTGCAGAACAGCTAGGCTAAACAACATGTAACTAGCTAGTAGCTACCCTGCAGAACAGCTAGGCTAACAACATGTAACTAGCTAGTAGCTACCCTGCAGAACAGCTAGGTTAACAACATGTAACTAGCTAGTAGCTACCCTGCAGAACAGCTAGGCTAACAACATGTAACTAGCCCTATCTACCCTGCAGAACAGCTAGGCTAACAACATGTAACTAGCTAGTATCTACCCTGCAGGACAGCTAGGTTAAACAACATGTAACTAGCTAGTAGCCTAGCTGTTCTGCAGGGTAGCTAACAAACTGTAACTAGCTAGAAGCTACCCTGCAGAACAGCTAGGCTAACAACATGTAACTAGCTAGTATCTACCCTGCAGAACAGGTAGGCTAACAACATGTAACTAGCTAGTAGCTACCCTGCAGAACAGCTAGGCTAACATATAACTAGCTAGTGGCTACCCTGCAGAACAGCTAGGCTAACATGTAACTAGCTAGTAGCTACCCTGCAGAACAGCTAGGCTAACATGTAACTAGCTAGTAGCTACTCTGTGCTGGGGACCCGGCTGTGGCTATCCAGGGCAGGAGATGATTTAACCCTGCTACTGAGACCCAGTCCTGACTCAAACCTGCCAGTACTGGCAGTATCACTCCTGCCAGTAAAAACAACCCAATGTCCTGGTCTGGGCGCACTGCCCCGCTGCACTGGTTCCCCCACCAGAGTTCAATAGGTCAACTCTGTTCTGTTTCCTCAATTAAAAAAGGAAGTAGGCCTCTTTTTAAAAATGTAATTTCCTTGATTACTCACGTTCTCTTTCCTCACCACCTTCTCAAAACCAATTGGATGAGAAGGTTAGATGTCCCTCCCCCTCCTCTGATCTTCTCATCCAATGGGTTTTGAGGAGGCGGTGAAAGGACACAAAAAAAAAAAAAATCAAGGAAATTGAGATTCTCCCTTAGTGTTGTGTTGACATTGCAGCCCACCATGTTGTCTCAGGGGGCGGTGCTGTGGCACTTCGCCTGCCTGGGAAACCATGTAGGGTAAAACACAAGAGCTGAGCCGCCGCCGGGGGACCAAGGCTACCGGAGCTGAGCCGCCGCCGGGGGACCAAGGCTCCCGGAGCTGAGCCGCCGCCGGGGGACCAAGGCTCCCGGAGCTGAGCCGCCGCCGGGGGACCAAGGCTCCCGGAGCTGAGCCGCCGCCGGGGGACCAAGGCTCCCGGAGCTGAGCCGCCGCCGGGGGACCAAGGCTCCCGGAGCTGAGCCGCCGCCGGGGGACCAAGGCTCCCGGAGCTGAGCCGCCGCCGGGGGACCAAGGCTACCGGGCTGAGCCGCCGCCGGGGGACCAAGGCTACCGGAGCTGAGCCGCCGCCGGGGGACCAAGGCTACCGGAGCTGAGCCGCCGCCGGGGGACCAAGGCTACCGGGGCTGAGCCGCCGCCGGGGGACCAAGGCTACCGTGGCTGAGCCGCCGCCGGGGGACCAAGGCTACCGGGGCTGAGCCGCCGCCGGGGGACCAAGGCTACCGGGGCTGAGCCGCCGCCGGGGGACCAAGGCTACCGGGGCTGAGCCGCCGCCGGGGGACCAAGGCTACCGGGGCTGAGCCGCCGCCGGGGGACCAAGGCTACCGGGGCTGAGCCGCCGCCGGGGGACCAAGGCTACCGGGCTGAGGAGCCGCAGGGGGACCAAGGCTACCGGGCTGAGGAGCCGCAGGGGGACCAAGGCTACCGGGCTGAGGAGCCGCAGGGGGACCAAGGCTACCGGGCTGAGCCGCCGCCGGGGGACCAAGGCTACCGGGCTGAGCCGCCGCCGGGGGACCAAGGCTACCGGGGCTGAGCCGCCGCCGGGGGACCAAGGCTACCGGGGCTGAGCCGCCGCCGGGGGACCAAGGCTACCGGGCTGAGGAGCAGCAGGGGGACCAAGGCTACCGGGCTGAGGAGCCTCCGGGGGACCAAGGCTACCGGGCTGAGGAGCCGCCGGGGGGACCAAGGCTACCGGGCTGAGGAGCCGCCGGGGGGACCAAGGCTACCGGGCTGAGGAGCCGCAGGGGGACCAAGGCTACCGGGCTGAGGAGCCGCCGGGGGGACCAAGGCTACCGGGCTGAGGAGCCGCAGGGGGACCAAGGCTACTTGTGTTACCACGGAAACCTCCAAATAGTAGCAGCATTGTGTTGTTGTTGTTCTTGTTGTTGTTTAAGACCATGTTCAGAGAACAACACGTTTCTACATCACGTCAGGGTTTCAAATCTCACTAAAACAGCAGAGAATCTATTGGCTCTTCAAAAAGGACAACAAAAAACTGGAGGTTTTCAAACAGAGGACAGTCAGTGTCAGTCCTGGTAGATTAGACATCAACAGATTAAAACAACAACAAAAAACAGTGTATTATGTAAATGTCGACGATGTTAAATATCTAAAAAGGTTCTTACCTGTTGACCAACCCCAGCCCTCTTTATCTTATCCTCCTTCCTCTTCACTCTGTCTCTCGCTGGTCAATCCACTGTTCTGTCTTCTATGGGCTGGTTCCCTGTAGAGGCAGAGTGGGGAGACGTTAGGTCCATCTATATACACCACACAAGGGCCTTGTGTTACTGGGGGGGCCCCGACCTGCCTCTGGGGCCCCGACTACTGGGTCCTGCCTCTGGGGGGGGGGGGAGCCCCGACTACCGGGTCCTGCCTCTGGGGGGGGGAACCCCGACTACCGGGTCCTGCCTCTGGGGGGGAGCCCCGGCTACTGGGTCCTGCCTCTGGGGGGGGGGAGCCCCGACTACCGGGTCCTGCCTCTGGGGGGGAGCCCCGGCTACTGGGTCCTGCCTCTGGGGGGGGAACCCCGACTACCGGGTCCTGTCTCTGGGGGGGAACCCCGACTACCGGGTCCTGTCTCTGGGGGGGAGCCCCGACTACCGGGTCCTGCCTCTGGGGGGGGAACCCCGACTACCGGGTCCTGCCTCTGGGGGGGGAAACCCCGACTACCGGGTCCTGCCTCTGGGGGGGGAACCCCGACTACCGGGTCCTGCCTCTGGGGGGGGAGCCCCGACTACCGGGTCCTGCCTCTGGGGGGGGAACCCCGACTACCGGGTCCTGCCTCTGGGGGGGGGAGCCCCGACTACCGGGTCCTGCCTCTGGGGGGGGAACCCCGACTACCGGGTCCTGCCTCTGGGGGGGGAGCCCCGACTACCGGGTCCTGTCTCTGGGGGGGAGCCCGACTACCGGGTCCTGCCTCTGGGGGGGGAACCCCGACTACTGGGTCCTGTCTCTGGAGCAGGACTGGATCATGTTTCTATTCCCTAATAGGGTGCACCCTACTCCCTATGTAGTGCATCCTATGTAGTGCATCCTATGTAGTGCACCATACTCCCTATGTAGTGCACCCTACTCCCTATGTAGTGCACCCTATGTAGTGCACCCTACTCCCTATGTAGTGCACCCTATGTAGTGCACCCTATGTAGTGTATTGCTACTTTTGGCCAGGCTCCGATAATAGGTCCTGGTTTGTTTAATGATTAATCAGTCTGTGTATTACGCACAACTTTTAGGCGACAAGACACATTTTTTGAATAGTTGTCAAATTCCCAGAACGTTCCCCCCCGAAACGTTTCCAGTCTACCCCCCTAAACGTTTCCAGTCTACCCCCCTAAACGTTTCCAGTCTACCCCCCCCTAAACGTTTCCAGTCTACCCCCCCTAAACGTTTCCAGTCTACCCCCCCTAAACGTTTCCAGTCTACCCCCCCTAAACGTTTCCAGTCTACCCCCCCTCCGGTCTGTGCCTATAAAGAGGGAGAGTTGGAGTCCGAGGTCTTTCTGGAGGAGCAGGTTGAACGTGGGAACTCAAAGTTTGTTGACTTCAAGGTCACCAAGGAGGAACCAAAAGGCCCAGTCTGAACACCAAGCAGCTCCACTACACTACTCAATACCTATACACTAAAACACACCACAAGCCATACCGGCTGGCTGCTCCAGGGGGTTCATAACGGTAAAGTCATACCGGCTGGCTGCTCCAGGGGGTTCATAACGGTAAAGCCATACCGGCTGGCTGCTCCAGAGACCACGGGGGTTCATACCGGCTGGCTGCTCCAGAGACCACGGGGGTTCATACCGGCTGGCTGCTCCAGAGGGTTCATAACGGTAAAGTCATACCGGCTGGCTGCTCCAGAGGGTTCATAACGGTAAAGCCATACCGGCTGGCTGCTCCAGAGACCACGGGGGGGTTCACCAAATCCATGGTTCAGTACTTAAAAGTGGTTTTGGGGTCATGGTTTGGTTTCGGGGAAACAGCAGGGAAATTAAAATGGAATTCACAATGTTCCTGGCATTGTCTGTTTCCACTCGGATGCTGTGTTCGTAACCATGTGGGAGGTGGGAATTTACCAGTTGTGAAGTCATAAATACCAGTTGAATGCATTCGTGAGATATGAACTCATGGGGCCGAAATGACCAATAACCAACAAATAAAATAAATAAATATTTGTTACATTTAACTGCCCCCCCCCCCAAAAAAAATGCTGTTATGGATGTGATTTCCTTAGTAGGTGAGGTCAGTTATTATTAGTTAGTTATCCAAGTGGATTTCACACAGTGGACGTGTGATAAATCCCCCCACGTCCATGTTGATTCACGAACGCAGCATCCTGTTGCCTTTCTTCAGGACCAGATGAGCACGTCGCGTGTCTCTCAGCAAGAGGGCGTGTTTTTGTCTGTAACGCGCTGTACATGTGACTGCTGTCACTGTTAAGTCAAAACGCAGCACAGGGTGTACATTAAGCCAGTACAACAAAAAAAAACCCGGTCAGAAAAATCAGCTTTGAAGGTCTCTGCTTGAACGCTGAGGGGGGGGCGGGACGACGTCGTCGTGTCGTTTCATTGCCGTTTCCGTCTTTCTCCCGCTACCCTGGGGTGACGTCAGCGTAAAAGGTGTGTGGCAAGTCACCGTGACGACACACTACTAACGGGTGTTAGAATCCACACGTTGTCAATTTACCGTCGTCGAGACTAAATGTTCCCAAACTGGTAGATAAAAAGAAAATAAAAAAAAATAAAAACTATGGAGAATCCTGCTGGTTTTCAATCAATTCCATCACAGCACAGAACTCGTTTCCTGGTTGGGCCTCAGAAAACAAAAACCAACCAAGTAAGATTAGAATTTTGAAATGAACCAATTAAAAAAAAAAAGTTTCGAATTTTGATTATCAAATCAAAGTTGATTTGTCAACGTGCGCAGAATACAACAGGTGTAGGTAGACCTTACAGTAAAATGCTTACATTCATAAATGCTGCATTCATAAATCAAGATGGACGTGAGAATTTATCGCAAGCGACTGTGTGAAATCCACTTGAACACCTCAACAGGTAATTTAACATACAACCAACAGTGCAATTTTTAAGTAAAAAAAAAATAGGTATTAGGTGAACAATAGAAACATCAGTAAAAAGACAGAGAGGCCCTACAGACAGGGCACCGAGGCCCTGGAGACAGGGCACCGGGGCCCTCCAGACAGGGCACCGGGGCCCTACAGACAGGGCACCGGGGCCCTACAGACAGGGCACCGGGGCCCTACAGACAGGGCACCGAGGCCCTACAGACAGGGCACCGAGGCCCTACAGACAGGGCACCGAGGCCCTACAGACAGGGCACCGAGGCCCTACAGACAGGGCACCGAGGCCCTACAGACAGGGCACCGAGGCCCTACAGACAGGGCACCGAGGCCCTACAGACAGGGCACCGAGGCCCTACAGACAGGGCACCGAGGCCCTACAGACAGGGCACCGAGGCCCTACAGACAGGGCACCGAGGCCCTACAGACAGGGCACCGAGGCCCTACAGACAGGGCACCGAGGCTCTACAGACAGGAAACCGAGGCCATAGACAGGAAACCGAGGCCATAGACAGGAAACCGAGGCCATAGACAGGAAACCGAGGCCATAGACAGGAAACCGAGACTATAGACAGCTGCTTAGTTGGGATGATTGAGGTAGTATGTACATGTAGATATGGTTAAAGTGATTATGCATATATGATAAACAGAGAGTAGCAGTAGAGAGGCTATATACAGACAGATATATAGGATGAACAGAGAGGCTATATACAGAGAGATATATAGGATGAACAGAGAGGCTATATACAGACAGAGATATATAGGATGAACAGAGAGGCTATATACAGACAGATATATAGGATGAACAGAGAGGCTATATACAGACAGATATATAGGATGAACAGAGAGGCTATATACAGAGAGATATATAGGATGAACAGAGAGGCTATATACAGACAGAGATATATAGGATGAACAGAGAGGCTATATACAGACAGAGATGTATAGGATGAACAGAGAGGCTATATACAGAGAGATATATAGGATGAACAGAGCAGCAGCAGAGAGGCTATATACAGACAGAGATATATAGGATGAACAGAGCAGCAGCAGAGAGGCTATATACAGACAGAGATATATAGGATGAACAGAGCAGCAGCAGAGAGGCTATATACAGACAGAGATATATAGGATGAACAGAGCAGCAGCAGAGAGGCTATATACAGACAGAGATATATAGGATGAACAGAGCAGCAGCAGAGAGGCTATATACAGACAGAGATGTATAGGATGAACAGAGCAGCAGCAGAGAGGCTATATACAGACAGAGATATATAGGATGAACAGAGAGGCTATATACAGAGAGATATATAGGATGAACAGAGCAGCAGCAGAGAGGCTATATACAGACAGAGATATATAGGATGAACAGAGTAGCAGCAGAGAGGCTATATACAGACAGAGATGTATAGGATGAACAGAGCAGCAGCAGAGAGGCTATATACAGACAGAGATGTATAGGATGAACAGAGCAGCAGCAGAGAGGCTATATACAGACAGAGATGTATAGGATGAACAGAGCAGCAGCAGCGTAAAAGTATCGTGTACGTCGTCTCTAGTTGTTTAAACAGAATGAAATGTGGGTTTTTATTTTTTTAAAGCTCAGATTTACTCAAGAAAACAGTCCTACAACGCAGAGCAGGCACCATAGACTATAGGCCTTGTGTTTTTTATTTATTTATTTGGCTATTTATTTTAACTTGAAATGCATTTATTTAAAAAAAAAAAGAAAAACAAAAGAAAAACAACAATAAAAATATACACAAACATTTATTTATTTATTTTTAAACGGGTTCGCAGCGAGGATTGAATCCAGGTCACCGTACCAAACGTTACCAATACGTGTATCGTTACACCCCTCTACGTTTTATGAGATTTGTTTTAAATGTGCTTATTGTTAAAGGGATACCTTTAGAATTTGGGAAGTTGCTAGCTAGCGTTACCCATAGACTTCCAGTCATTGTGCTAACACTAGTTAAGAGTATAGCTCACGAAACTACATCCAATTTACTTCATACCGGACATAGAGACATAAAAAGTTAATCTGACTCTGGGGATGTAGATAAAAAAAAGGGGGCATCACTGACGAAATCCCCAAAAGTGTCCCTTTTAAGAATTGGACTGTATTCTGAGAAAAGTTTCTCCGTCAGAGAATTTAGGACCAAACCGCCGGACTCCACAGGGAGACGTAATCAACTCTCACTCCGCCTCTCCTTCGGCGTCCGCCTGTCCTTCGGCGTCCGCCTGTCAGCCACCAGGAGAAGGAAGGAGGGAGGGAGTGAGTCCACCCTCCCAGGGGCCTCCGGTCCATCCCTGAAGTGAGTCTAGTCAACCCTCCCAGGAGCCTCCTCTCCATCCTTGAAGTGAGTCTAGTTCACCCTCCCAGGGGCCTCCTCTCCACCCTCCCAGGGGCCTCCCCTCTCCACCCTCCCAGGGGCCTCCCCTCTCCACCCTCCCAGGGGCCTCCTCTCCACCCTCCCAGGGGCCTCCAGTCCACCCTCCCATGAGCCTCCTCTCCATCCTTGAAGTGCTCCAGCAGATAGCTGTCTAAAGGCATCAGCGTGCTTCAGCGTGCCCATATACTCGCCTAAAAGAGGCCCCAACTAAAAGTGGCAATAGTACAGTTTGTCCATTTTCAGATGCTGTAGCCAGTACACAGAACAGGGCAGCAGGGCCTCCCTCCCTGACAGAACAGGGCAGCAGCAGAACAGAGGCAGCAGCAGAACAGAGGCAGCAGGGCATCTGATGGAGAGAGGAGATCAACCAGCCTGTCACCGCTGAGGAGACAAGACCAGAGCTCTAGTGGAGAGAGGAGATCAACCAGCCTGTCACCGCTGAAAATCTCTGTTAGAAACTTCAGAGGGAGCTCTAAAGATGCAACAACTAGGACGGGTTGCTTTGCCTTCTGGACAACAAAAAACAAAGTTGCTATGAAAATCAATAGAACAAAGAGAGAAATGCCTTAGTGGTGGGTCTAATAGTGAAATAAATGGAAAATATATTTACCAAAATTATATATAAAAATTACTCCAGTTTGTACAGAAATAAATAAAAATAATTCTAAATATTTCACCAGAAAGCATGAAAATAGCTGTGGATTGTTTAAATAAATAAAAAAACTGCTTGGGAAGCCTGTAATTTGGGCAGAGCGCGTGTAGTAGTAGGTCTTGCTGATTACGGAGTTGAGCCGTCATGTGAAAAACATCTCAGATATCCGTGTGACGATAACGTGTGTTCAGTAATAATAAAAACATGTCGAGACAGGAAGGGGAGGGAGATATACAAGCCCAGTCTCCCTCCAGGAAGGGGAGGGAGATATACAAGCCCAGTCTCCCTCCAGGAAGGGGAGGGAGATATACAAGCCCAGTCTCCCTCCAGGAAGGGGAGGGAGATATACAAGCCCAGTCTCCCTCCAGGAAGGGGAGGGAGATATACAAGCCCAGTCTCCCTCCAGGAAGGGGAGGGAGATATACAAGCCCAGTCTCCCTCCAGGAAGGGGAGGGAGATATACAAGCCCAGTCTCCCTCCAGAACGGCTCTGCCGTCTCCCGCCAATTCTTGTGCATTAAATTGTTTTCATTGTGTGAATCGTTTGCCTTTAGTTTTAATTAAAAAATAAAAACATCAATTCCCCCACTACGTCACCACTAGTAAATGTACTGTTCATCCCCAACATTTGGTTCCATTCATGTCTGTTAATGCAGGTATTAATTACAGTCATTTAACCGTTTCTCATTCTCAGAGTGGAAAACGTTGGTCTGCAGAGTTCCACGACCCGCTACACTTTTTGGTTCATTTCATAAAATATGTTTTTTGTTTATTTTTAGGAGATTTGTCAAGTGTTTTCATCGGTCTGGTGTTTGTAGTGGCTTCATGTCATCTGGTTTCTCTGTCCTGATTAACGCTGGGAGGGGTTTTGCATAGAAGTACCTGGCCCGCTGCTCAGAAATGAAGAAAAAATGTTTGTTTTTTTGTAACATCCATTGAGAATGATAATATATTAAAACTATAGTTCCTCACAGTAGGCTATTTGGAGAAAAATAATCTCCCCTTCGATAAATCACCAATCCTCAGTGTGAAAGACCAATGGAAGTTATAGGCTAATTGCTGCAATTAGCAATTAGCCTATAAGCTAGGAGTTCCATGAGCTAATTTCTTTAGCCGTCAATGAATCACTGGTATATCAATGTGTTTATATGGATCACTGGTATAGAAGTACTTGGCTCGCTCTGTATGCTGTGTTGATAGTTGTGTTATATAAATAATAAAACTATGACTAAACCAAAATAATACTAAGGCCAATTTAACACAAATAAATTATGCCAAATTTACTATCTATATATATAGACCGATAAGCATCACAGCCAAATGTATTTTACATCAGCTGTTATTGACATCAATTAATACAAATCATTACTTTGTAACGGCATATTTATTTATTTATTTTAACAACTGTTTTATTTAAAATATATTCACCACATTCAGGGTATTTAAACCCTGTTATTTGTCTCACATGCATCGATATTCAAAACTATTTTTCTGTTATTCAATTATCTGTTCATTTAAAAAAAGGAAAAAATAAAATCGGCCTCACAGAGGTGATGGGAACTGGAGGACGGGGTAGAGGCTGGGGACAGGGGGTCTGGGGACGGGGTAGGAGCTGGGGACGGGGTCTGGGGACGGGGTAGGAGCTGGGGACAGGGGGTCTGGGGATGGCGTAGAGGCTGGGGACAGGGGGTCTGGGGACGGGGTAGGAGCTGGGGACAGGGGGTCTGGGGACGGGGTAGGAGCTGGGGACAGGGGGTCTGGGGACGGGGTAGGAGCTGGGGACAGGGGGTCTGGGGACGGGGTAGGAGCTGGGGACAGGGGGTCTGGGGACGGGGTAGGAGCTGGGACAGGGGGTCTGGGGACAGGGTAGAGGCTGGGGACAGGGGGTCTGGGGACGGGGTAGGAGCTGGGGACAGGGGGTCTGGGGACGGGGTAGGAGCTGGGGACAGGGGGTCTGGGGACGGGGTAGGAGCTGGGGACAGGGGGTCTGGGGACGGGGTAGGAGCTGGAGGACGGGGTAGGAGTTGGGGACAGGGGGTCTGGGGACGGGGTAGGAGCTGGGGACAGGGGGTCTGGGGACGGGGTAGGAGCTGGGGACAGGGGGTCTGGGGACGGGGTAGGAGCTGGGGACAGGGGGTCTGGGGACGGGGGAGGAGCTGGGGACAGGGGGTCTGGGGACGGGGTAGGAGCTGGGGACAGGGGGTCTGGGGACGGGGTAGGAGCTGGGGACAGGGGGTCTGGGGACGGGGTAGGAGCTGGGGACAGGGGGTCTGGGGACGGGGTAGGAGCTGGGGACAGGGGTAAATAAAAAAACTGCTTGGGAAGCCTGTAATTTGGGCAGAGCGCGTGTAGTAGTAGGTCTTGCTGATTACGGAGTTGAGCCGTCATGTGAAAAACATCTCAGATATCCGTGTGACGATAACGTGTGTTCAGTAATAATAAAAACATGTCGAGACAGGAAGGGGAGGGAGATATACAAGCCCAGTCTCCCTCCAGGAAGGGGAGGGAGATATACAAGCCCAGTCTCCCTCCAGGAAGGGGAGGGAGATATACAAGCCCAGTCTCCCTCCAGGAAGGGGAGGGAGATATACAAGCCCAGTCTCCCTCCAGGAAGGGGAGGGAGATATACAAGCCCAGTCTCCCTCCAGGAAGGGGAGGGAGATATACAAGCCCAGTCTCCCTCCAGGAAGGGGAGGGAGATATACAAGCCCAGTCTCCCTCCAGGAAGGGGAGGGAGATATACAAGCCCAGTCTCCCTCCAGGAAGGGGAGGGAGATATACAAGCCCAGTCTCCCTCCAGGAAGGGGAGGGAGATATACAAGCCCAGTCTCCCTCCAGAACGGCTCTGCCGTCTCCCGCCAATTCTTGTGCATTAAATTGTTTTCATTGTGTGAATCGTTTGCCTTTAGTTTTAATTAAAAAATAAAAACATCAATTCCCCCACTACGTCACCACTAGTAAATGTACTGTTCATCCCCAACATTTGGTTCCATTCATGTCTGTTAATGCAGGTATTAATTACAGTCATTTAACCGTTTCTCATTCTCAGAGTGGAAAACGTTGGTCTGCAGAGTTCCACGACCCGCTACACTTTTTGGTTCATTTCATAAAATATGTTTTTTGTTTATTTTTAGGAGATTTGTCAAGTGTTTTCATCGGTCTGGTGTTTGTAGTGGCTTCATGTCATCTGGTTTCTCTGTCCTGATTAACGCTGGGAGGGGTTTTGCATAGAAGTACCTGGCCCGCTGCTCAGAAATGAAGAAAAAATGTTTGTTTTTTTGTAACATCCATTGAGAATGATAATATATTAAAACTATAGTTCCTCACAGTAGGCTATTTGGAGAAAAATAATCTCCCCTTCGATAAATCACCAATCCTCAGTGTGAAAGACCAATGGAAGTTATAGGCTAATTGCTGCAATTAGCAATTAGCCTATAAGCTAGGAGTTCCATGAGCTAATTTCTTTAGCCGTCAATGAATCACTGGTATATCAATGTGTTTATATGGATCACTGGTATAGAAGTACTTGGCTCGCTCTGTATGCTGTGTTGATAGTTGTGTTATATAAATAATAAAACTATGACTAAACCAAAATAATACTAAGGCCAATTTAACACAAATAAATTATGCCAAATTTACTATCTATATATATAGACCGATAAGCATCACAGCCAAATGTATTTTACATCAGCTGTTATTGACATCAATTAATACAAATCATTACTTTGTAACGGCATATTTATTTATTTATTTTAACAACTGTTTTATTTAAAATATATTCACCACATTCAGGGTATTTAAACCCTGTTATTTGTCTCACATGCATCGATATTCAAAACTATTTTTCTGTTATTCAATTATCTGTTCATTTAAAAAAAGGAAAAAATAAAATCGGCCTCACAGAGGTGATGGGAACTGGAGGACGGGGTAGGATCTGGGAACTGGAGGACGGGGTAGAAGCTGGGGACAGGGGGTCTGGGGACGGGGTAGGAGCTGGGGACAGGGGGTCTGGGGACGGGGTAGGCGCTGGGGACAGGGGGTCTGGGGACGGGGTAGGAGCTGGGGACAGGGGGTCTGGGGACGGGGTAGGAGCTGGGGACAGGGGGTCTGGGGACGGGGTAGGAGCTGGGGACAGGGGGTCTGGGGACGGGGGTAGGAGCTGGGGACAGGGGGTCTGGGGACGGGGTAGGAGCTGGGGACAGGGGGTCTGGGACGGGGTAGAGGCTGGGGACAGGGGGTCTGGGGACAGGGGGTCTGGGGACGGGGTAGAGGCTGGGGACAGGGGGTCTGGGGACGGGGTAGGAGCTGGGGACAGGGGGTCTGGGGACGGGGTAGAGGCTGGGGACAGGGGGTCTGGGGACGGGGTAGAGGCTGGGGACAGGGGGTCTGGGGACGGGGTAGGAGCTGGGGACAGGGGGTCTGGGGACGGGGTAGAGGGCTGGGGACAGGGGGGTCTGGGGACGGGGTAGGAGCTGGGGACAGGGGGTTCTGGGGACGGGGTAGGAGCTGGGGACAGGGGGTCTGGGGACGGGGAAGGAGCTGGGGACAGGGGGTCTGGGGACGGGGTAGGAGCTGGGGACAGGGGGTCTGGGGACGGGGTAGGAGCTGGGGACAGGGGGTCTGGGGACGGGGTAGGAGCTGGGGACAGGGGGTCTGGGGACGGGGTAGGAGCTGGGGACAGGGGGTCTGGGGACGGGTAGGAGCTGGGGACAGGGGGTCTGGGGACGGGGTAGAGGCTGGGGACAGGGGGTCTGGGGACGGGGTAGGAGCTGGGGACAGGGGGTCTGGGGACAGGGTAGAGGCTGGGGACAGGGGGTCTGGGGACGGGGTAGGAGCTGGGGACAGGGGGTCTGGGGACGGGGTAGGAGCTGGGGACAGGGGTCTGGGGACGGGGTAGAGGCTGGGGACAGGGGTCTGGGGACGGGGTAGGAGCTGGGGACAGGGGGTCTTGGGACGGGGTAGGAGCTGGGGACAGGGGGTCTGGGGACGGGGTAGGAGCTGGGGACAGGGGGTCTGGGACGGGGTAGGAGCTGGGGACGGGGGTCTGGGGACGGGGTAGGAGCTGGGGGACAGGGGGTCTGGGGACGGGGTAGGAGCTGGGGGACGGGGTAGAGGCTGGGGGACGGGGTAGGAGATGGGGGATGGGGTAGGAGATGGGGGATGGGGGTCTGGAGGACGGGGTAGTAACTGGGAAGTGGGGGTCTGGGGACGGGGTAGAAGCTGGGGGATGGGAGTCTGGGGACGGGGTAGGAGCTGGGGGTCTGGAGGACGGGGTAATAGCTGGGGGACGGGGGTCTTGGGACGGGGTAGGAGATGGGGGATGGGGGTCTGGGAACGGGGTAGGAGATGGGGGATGGGGGTTAGGGGATGGGGTAGGAGCTGGGGGTTAAGGGACGGGGTACAAGCTGTGGGATGGGGTTAGGGAACGGGGTAGAAGCTGGGGGGATGGGGGTCTGGGGACGGAGTAGAAGCTGGGGGATGGGGGTCTGGAGACGGGGTAGCAGATGGGGGATGGGGGTCTGGGGACGGGGTAGCAGATGGGGGATGGGGGTCTGGGGACGGGGTAGCAGCTGGGGGATGGGGGTCTGGGGACGGGGTAGAAGCTGGGGGGACGGGGGTCTGGGGACGGGGTAGAAGCTGGGAAATGGGGGTCTGGGGACGGGGTAGAAGCTGGGAGATGGGGGTCTGGGGACCGGGTAAGAGCTGGGGTATGGGGTTCTGGGGACCGGGTAGGAGCTGGGGGTCTGGGAACGGGGTAGAAGCTGGGGGATGGGGGTCTGGGGACGGGGTAGAAGCTGGGAAATGGGGGTCTGGGGACGGGGTAGAAGCTGGGAGATGGGGGTCTGGGGACGGGGTAGAAGCTGGGAGATGGGGGTCTGCGGATGGGGTAGTAGCTGGGGGATGGAGGACGGGGTAGAAGTTGGGGGACGGGGGTCTGGGGACGGGGTAGTAGCTGGGGAATGGGGGTCTGGGAACGGGGTAGAAGCTGGGGGATGGGGGTCTGGGGACGGGGTAGAACCTGGGGGGCGGGGGTCTGGGGACGGGGTAGAAGCTGGGGGGGCGGGGGTCTGGGGACGGGGTAGAAGCTGGGGGATGGGGGTAGGGTGACGGGGTAGAGGCTAGGGGTCTGGGGACGGGGTAGAAGCTGGGAAGTGGGGGTCTGGGGACGGGGTAGAAGCTGGGGGGTGGGGGTCTGGGGACGGGGTAGAAGTTGGGGGATGGGGGTAGGGTGACGGGGTAGAGGCTGGGGGTCTGGGGACGGGGTAGAGGCTGGGAAGTGGGGGTCTGAGGACGGGGTAGAGGCTGGGAAGTGGGGGTCTGGGGACGGGGTAGAAGCTGGGGGATGGGAACAGGGGTACTTGGGGGGTCACAGGTCTTTTGTCTCTGCGTGAACTATATGACTACAATGAGCTACACAAACAGCCGTCTACAGCAAAAGTGTGACAGCGGTTTTCATTTAGCCTTTAAAACAGCAGCGCTTACTCAGCAGTCGGGGCCTGGCCGCTCGGTCGCTACGCTACAACGGAACGAACGGCGGTGTGCTTTGACAAGCAGCAGCTGCTGTCACCAGACTTTACCTCCAGTACACACACACGCACACAATGGAAAAGGCCAGAAGGGCAGGCAGACACACACATACAGGGCTCTATATAAATCCACTCCCAGATACAGGGCTCTATATAAACCACTCCCAGGTCCAGGGCTCTATATAAACCCACTCCCAGATCCAGGGCTCTATATAAACCCACTCCCAGATCCAGGGCTCTATATAAACCCACTCCCAGATCCAGGGCTCTATATAAATCCACTCCCAGATCCAGGGCTCTATATAAATCCACTCCCAGGTCCAGGGCTCTATATAACCCCACTCCCAGGTCCAGGGCTCTATATAAATCCCTCCCAGATCCAGGGCTCTATATAAATCCACTCCCAGGTCCAGGGCTCTATATAAATCCACTCCCAGGTCCAGGGCTCTATATAAATCCACTCCCAGGTCCAGGGCTCTATATAAATCACTCCCAGGTCCAAGGCTCTATATGAACCACTCCCAGATCCAGGGCTCTATATAAACCACTCCCATATCCAGGGCTCTATATAAACCACTCCCAGATCCAGGGCTCTATATAAACCACTCCCAGATCCAAGGCTCTATATAAACCACTCCCAGATCCAAGGCTCTATATAAACCACTCCCAGATCCAAGGCTCTATATAAACCACTCCCAGATCCAGGGCTCTATATAAATCACTCCCAGATCCAAGGCTGTATATAAATCCACTCCCAGATCCAAGGCTGTATATAAATCCACTCCCAGATCCAGGGCTGTATATAAATCCACTCCCAGATCCAGGGCTGTATATAAATCCACTCCCAGGTCCAGGGCTCTATATAAATCACTCCCAGATCCAGGGCTCTATATAAATCACTCCCAGATCCAGGGCTCTATATAAATCACTCCCAGATCCAGGGCTCTATATAAATCACTCCCAGATCCAAGGCTCTATATAAATCACTCCCAGATCCAAGGCTCTATATAAATCACTCCCAGATCCAAGGCTCTATATAAACCACTCCCAGATCCAAGGCTCTATATAAACCACTCCCAGATCCAGGGCTCTATATAAACCACTCCCAGATCCAGGGCTCTATATAAACCACTCCCAGATCCAGGGCTCTATATAAACCACTCCCAGATCCAAGGCTCTATATAAACCACTCCCAGATCCAAGGCTCTATATAAACCACTCCCAGATCCAAGGCTCTATATAAACCACTCCCACATCCAAGGCTCTATATAAACCACTCCCAGATCCAGGGCTCTATATAAACCACTCCCAGATCCAGGGCTCTATATAAACCACTCCCAGATCCAGGGCTCTATATAAACCACTCCCAGATCCAGGGCTCTATATAAACCACTCCCAGATCCAGGGCTCTATATAAACCACTCCCAGATCCAGGGCTCTATATAAACCACTCCCAGATCCAGGGCTCTATATAAACCACTCCCAGATCCAGGGCTCTATATAAACCACTCCCAGATCCAAGGCTCTATATAAACCACTCCCAGATCCAAGGCTCTATATAACCACTCCCAGATCCAAGGCTCTATATAAATCACTCCCAGATCCAGGGCTGTATATAAATCACTCCCAGATCCAGGGCTGTATATAAATCCACTCCCAGATCCAGGGCTGTATATAAATCCACTCCCAGATCCAGGGCTGTATATAAATCCACTCCCAGATCCAGGGCTGTATATAAATCCACTCCCAGGTCCAAGGCTCTATATAAATCCACTCCCAGATCCAGGGCTCTATATAAATCACTCCCAGATCCAGGGCTCTATATAAATCACTCCCAGATCCAGGGCTCTATATAAATCACTCCCAGATCCAGGGCTCTATATAAATCACTCCCAGATCCAGGGCTCTATATAAATCACTCCCAGATCCAGGGCTCTATATAAATCACTCCCAGATCCAAGGCTCTATATAAATCACTCCCAGATCCAAGGCTCTATATAAATCACTCCCAGATCCAGGGCTCTATATAAATCACTCCCAGATCCAGGGCTCTATATAAATCACTCCCAGATCCAGGGCTCTTTATAAATCACTCCCAGATCCAGGGCTCTATATAAACCACTCCCAGATCCAGGGCTCTATATAAATCACTCCCAGATCCAGGGCTCTATATAAATCACTCCCAGATCCAGGGCTCTATATAAACCACTCCCAGATCCAAGGCTCTATATAAACCACTCCCAGATCCAAGGCTCTATATAAACCACTCCCAGATCCAAGGCTCTATATAAACCACTCCCAGATCCAAGGCTCTATATAAACCACTCCCAGATCCAAGGCTCTATATAAACCACTCCCAGATCCAGGGCTCTATATAAATCACTCCCAGATCCAGGGCTCTATATAAATCACTCCCAGATCCAGGGCTCTATATAAATCACTCCCAGATCCAGGGCTCTATATAAATCACTCCCAGATCCAGGGCTCTATATAAATCACTCCCAGATCCAGGGCTCTATATAAACCACTCCCAGATCCAGGACTCACCTGTTTTAACTCTTGAGTTTGTTTCTCCGTTGGCAACAGCTTGTATTGTGTTGTATTGAGAGCTCTAAAAAAAGACAAAGAAAAAAAAGACAGGTCAGTTCATCTATCTAGGTCGCTAATGTGCTCCCGAGAGACGCAGCGGTCTAAGGCACTGCGTCTCAATGCAAGAGGCGTCACCACAGACCCCGGTTCGAATCCAGGCTGTATCACACCCGGCTGTGATTGGGAGTCCCATAGGGCGGCGCACAATTGGCCCAGCATCGTTCAGGTTTGACCCGGGGTAGGCCGTCATTGTAAATAAGAATTTGATCTTTAATTTAACTAGGCAAGTAAGTTAAATATATACACCAGTCAGATCATTTATCCTGGTCACTAATTAACTCTCCAGTCAAAACAAAGACAGATCATTTATCCTGGTCACTAATTAACTCTCCAGTCAAAACAAAGACAGATCATTTATCCTGGTCACTAATTACCTCTCCAGTCAAAACAAAGACCAGTCAGATCATTTATCCTGCTCACTAATTAACTCTCCAGTCAAAACAAAGACAGATCATTTATCCTGGTCACTAATTAACTCTCCAGTCAAAACAAAGACAGATCATTTATCCTGCTCACTAATTAACTCTCCAGTCAAAACAAACACCAGTCAGATCATTTATCCTGGTCACTAATTAACTCTCCAGTCAAAACAAACACCAGTCAGATCATTTATCCTGGTCACTAATTAACTCTCCAGTCAAAACAAAGACCAGTCAGATCATTTATCCTGGTCACTAATTAACTCTCCAGTCAAAACAAAGACCAGTCAGTTCATTTATCCTGGTCACTAATTAACTCTCCAGTCAAAACAAAGACAGATCATTTATCCTGATCACTAATTAACTCTCCAGTCAAAACAAAGACAGATCATTTATCCTGGTCACTAATTAACTCTCCAGTCAAAACAAAGACAGATCATTTATCCTGTGGTCACTAATTAACTCTCCAGTCAAAACAAAGACAGGTCATTTATCCTGGTCACTAATAACCTCTCCAGTCAAAACAAAGACAGTTCATTTATCCTGGTCACTAATTAACTCTCCAGTCAAAACCCAAGACCAGTCAGTTCATTTATCCTGGTCACTAATTAACTCTCCAGTCAAAACAAAGACAGATCATTTATCCTGGTCACTAATTAACTCTCCAGTCAAAACAAAAACCAGTCAGTTCATTTATCCTGGTCACTAATTAACTCTCCAGTCAAAACAAAGACAGATCATTAATCCTGGTCACTAATTAACTCTCCAGTCAAAACAAAGACAGATCATTTATCCTGGTCACTAATAACCTCTCCAGTCAAAACAAAGACAGTTCATTTATCCTGGTCACTAATTAACTCTCCAGTCAAAACCCAAGACCAGTCAGTTCATTTATCCTGGTCACTAATTAACTCTCCAGTTAAAACAAAGACAGATCATTTATCCTGGTCACTAATTAACTCTCCAGTCAAAACAAAGACAGATCATTTATCCTGGTCACTAATTAACTCTCCAGTCAAAACAAAAACCAGTCAGTTCATTTATCCTGGTCACTAATTAACTCTCCAGTCAAAACAAAGACAGATCATTTATCCTGGTCACTAATTAACTCTCCAGTCAAAACAAAGACAGATCATTTATCCTGGTCACTAATAACCTCTCCAGTCAAAACAAAGACAGTTCATTTATCCTGGTCACTAATTAACTCTCCAGTCAAAACCCAAGACCAGTCAGTTCATTTATCCTGGTCACTAATTAACTCTCCAGTCAAAACAAAGACAGATCATTTATCCTGGTCACTAATTAACTCTCCAGTCAAAACAAAAACCAGTCAGTTCATTTATCCTGGTCACTAATTAACTCTCCAGTCAAAACAAAGACAGATCATTTATCCTGCTCACTAATTAACTCTCCAGTCAAAACAAAGACAGATCATTTATCCTGGTCACTAATTAACTCTTCAGTCTAAGAGTAACCACAGCAGACTAGGGAAATTCCACAATAACAGAACTATGTAGAGAATTTAAAAATGTAAACCAAATAAAAACCATTGATTTAAAAAAAAATTAAAAGGTTAAAAACAAACCACACAACTTTACGCACAATAGCAACTTAGAACAATTTACACTAAAATAAATTACATTTTAGTGGAACAAACTGCAGATGTAAAGTTTGGTAACAGAATTACAGTAAAATCTCCCTCACGTTTAATTCTGCTACAGAACTTTGTATCTGAAAAGGATCTTACTGTAAAATGTGATTTTTTTTTGTACAATTTTCAGTGGCGCTTGTAAAAAAAAAAAAAAAAACCTTTGAAAATCAAAGGTTTTTGTTTGGTAAACATTTTAAAAGACACATTTTTTTTTGTCTAATTTATTATTTTGCTCCTTTGCACCCCAGTATTTCTACTTTGAACTTTCTTCCACTACAAATCTACCATTCCAGTGTTTTACTTGCTATATTGTATTTCCTTCGCCACCATGGCCTTATTGCCTTTACCTCCCTTATCTCACCTCGTTTGCTCACATTGTATATAGACTTATTTTTCTACTGTATTAATGACTGTATGTTTGTTTTACTCCATGTGTAACTCTGTGTCGTTGTATGTTGTCGAACTGCTTTGCTTTATCTTGGCCAGGTCGCAGTTGTAAATGAGAACTTGTTCTCAACTAGCCTACCTGGTTAAATAAAGGTGAAATAATATATATTTTTAATTCAGTTAGTATGGAATTGACCACTAGGCGTTAAGAGTTTGAAATAAGTTTCTTATTTCAGAAATGTAAATATTATATGGATCTAGCTATGGACTCGTCTACCAGGGTTTGGGTCAATTCCATTTATCTAGCTATGGACCCGTCTACCAGGGTTTGGGTCAATTCCATTTATCTAGCTATGGACCCGTCTACCAGGGTTTGGGTCAATTCCATTTATCTAGCTAGGGACCCGTCTACCAGGGTTTGGGTCAATTCCATTTATCTAGCTCTGGACCCGTCTACCAGGGTTTGGGTCAATTCCATTTATCTAGCTCTGGACCCGTCTACCAGGGTTTGGGTCAATTCCATTTATCTAGCTATGGACCCGTCTACCAGGGTTTGGGTCAATTCCATTTATCTAGCTATGGACTCGTCTACCAGGGTTTGGGTCAATTCCATTTATCTAGCTAGGGACCCGTCTACCAGGGTTTGGGTCAATTCCATTTATCTAGCTATGGACCCGTCTACCAGGGTTTGGGTCAATTCCATTTATCTAGCTATGGACCTGGTCTACCAGGGTTTGGGTCAATTCCATTTATCTAGCTATGGACTCGTCTACCAGGGTTTGGGTCAATTCCATTTATCTAGCTAGGGACCCGTCTACCAGGGTTTGGGTCAATTCCATTTATCTAGCTATGGACCCGTCTACCAGGGTTTGGGTCAATTCCATTTATCTAGCTAGGGACCCGTCTACCAGGGTTTGGGCCAATTCCATTTATCTAGCTATGGACCCGTCTACCAGGGTTTGGGTCAATTCCATTTATCTAGCTATGGACCCGTCTACCAGGGTTTGGGTCAATTCCATTTATCTAGCTAGGGACCCGTCTACCAGGGTTTGGGTCAATTCCATTTATCTAGCTATGGACCCGTCTACCAGGGTTTGGGTCAATTCCATTTATCTAGCTATGGACCAGGGTTTGGGTCAATTCCATTTTAATTCAATTTCATTCAGGAAATACACTAAAAAGTTTTTCGATTCAGAATAAAAAATATGGAATTTGGTTAACTTTCTGAGATAGACTGGAAATGACAGCGTTGGGCCAGTAACCGAAAGGTCGCTGGGTCGAATCCCTGAGCTGGCCACGTAAAAAATAAAAAACATCTATCGATGTTCCCTTGAGCAAGGCACTTAACCCGAGTTGCTCCTGTAAGTGGCTCTGCATAAAGAGCATCTGTTAAATGACTAAAATGTCAAACAAAATGAAGGGGAAAAAAACATGTAAATGTAGAAAAGCCGATGGCCACACACCAACATGGGATTTGACAGTCAAACTATCCCTTAAAATAGCAGCCAACTGTTGTCACTGTTGATATCCTATGTCGCGTCGTAATTCGTTTAAGTAAAAAACAAAACAAAAACAAAAAACAGACGTCTGTTACCTTTACTGTCGTGACAGCCTTCCCGAAATCAACATCTAACGTTCCAGAACATAGATATAACCCTTCTGCAAGAGCTCATCTAACCAACCACGTAAAGGTTATAACCCTTCTGCAAGAGCTCATCTAACCAACCACGTAAAGGTTATAACCCTTCCGCAAGTGCTCATCTAACCAACCACGTAAAGGTTATAACCCTTCTGCAAGTGCTCATCTAACCAACCACGTAAAGGTTATAACCCTTCTGCAAGAGCTCATCTAACCAACCACGTAAAGGTTATAACCCTTCTGCAAGAGCTCATCTAACCAACCACGTAAAGGTTATAACCCTTCTGCAAGAGCTCATCTAACCAACCACGTAAAGGTTATAACCCTTCTGCAAGAGCTCATCTAACCAACCACGTAAAGGTTATAACCCTTCTGCAAGAGCTCATCTAACCAACCACGTAAAGGTTATAACCCTTCTGCAAGAGCTCATCTAACCAACCACGTAAAGGTTAAAGGTTAGTCCCTGTGGCCTGTGAACAGTGTTAGTTTAAGCAGAGCTAAACCCCAAACCATTAGCTTCCTGTTCTATTGATTTCAGTGTGACGTCGATGGAAGTGATAAACAACAACAACAATAATAATAATAAAGTGTTGCGTTACTCTTACTGCGTTGGGCGACCCACTCAAGAAAAAAAAGGGGGAAAAAGCATAATACTTCAAAATGAAGCTAGCAGTCTTTTAGGAAATTGTTCTCTACACAGTGATGTACACATTATTCCCAGAATCCCTTGTGTTTTTTTGTTTGTTAAAGCAGTGTTGGTTTAACCTCATCTCCCCGCTCTCATGCCATTGATTTCCCCTGTGGCTCAGTTGGTAGAGCATGGCGTTTGCAACGCCAGGGTTGTGGGTTCGATTCCCACGGGGGACCATTACAGAGAAGAAGAAAAAAAATGTATGAAATGTATGTATTCACTACTGTAAATCGCTCTGGATAAGAGCGTCTGCTAAATGACTAAAATGTCAAATTAAAATTTCAACGTGATATGAGTTGGCTATTAAGTGTTGCTTTTCTCGTTCTGTTTGGGTAGCGGACTGTCTTGTGTAGGTTGTTCGCTAACCTGTGATGGAAACTGGAGATGTTGTTGTTGGTTTCATCCGTTCGTACAACCTGATTTCCCCCCTTATCGATATCAGTGATTTATTGCCACTAGTTGAAACAGGGTTTTTGGTGAATGAAGTCATGTGATTAACCAGGTAGTACATGTTATGTTTTCAATATATCAAACCGTTTCTGCATATTGGTTATTGATCTGAACACGTTAAAACTTGTTTTGACATTGGGCTATTTATCAAACGTCTTGTCATCAGGAAGCAGAAACAGCATCATTTTCAACATTAATTTCCAAAAGGTATTGTACTTAAAAAAAAATCAGAGGTGAAAAACTGCTGAATGAGTCCAAAAACATGCTGCGATCAGGGCCTCACATTAACACCCACCACCTGCCAAATACGGGTACATTTTGGCAACGGCAGGTTCGATGTCTATTTCACTAGCCATGTTGGCAGGTGGTCAGAGCTCTACAGTGCGAGCATTTCATTCACATTTGTGAATAAAAATAGTCAAGTATGATCACATTTATAGTCAAATGAACGCAGCAGTAGCTGTTTTCTCCGTATTTTTTGCCGTTTTGTTTCATAGCTGGTAAATGAATAGCACTAAGTCAGAACTACAAATCTTAAATAAGCCTATTCCACCTCACGCTGCAACACTTCCTGGTTGGGGGCTGTGGGCACGTCAAGTGCAGAGTGAAATATTCGTTTTTAGAAGCGAGGGCAGACAAGTTGGTCTAATTTACTTGAAAAGAAAGTCAACTGAAATGAGACTTTAATCCTCGTGTTTCTTGGGTCTATTTACATTGTTTAGTTTACAAGCTCGGATGTTTTTCCAAATTGTTTGAGTTTTAACTGTGAAGAGAAGAGAACACTTCTACTAGTCACATGACAAGTCATGTTACCATGGTAACCTGCTGCCCTTAAAGGGGCAGGCATTTTTTTGTTGTCTCAATCTGTGATATTGTGGTTAATAGACAAAAAAAATGAAACTAAACAATATACCTCTTACTCGTAAAACATTTGTTTTAGAAACATTACAAAGCATGCTGATCTGATTTTTTGTGTTTTACTGGTATAATTTTAGGGCCTCAAAAATATTTTGGCTGGTATTAATATTTATTACATTTTTTTTAAATCTACTTGCAGTAGATGGACCCAAAAGTACATTTTATGCCCTGACTGCGATTTATTTACTTTAGAAGATTTACCAGAAGTGACCAAAACGGGTTTGCCATGCCTACTACATGTAACCTAGTACATGATGTACTATGGGCCTGGGCAGAGCCAATGAGCATGTTGACCACATAGAGACGTTAAAACAAGCTAAATGTAATATTTGTTGGGGCAGCAAATCTCTTGGTGTCAAATTAACTGGGGCTGAGAGTTTTAGTACAGCGCACTAACAGATTGCGCCACAGACAGTTAGCGTGCAGCTCAGGCCCAGTCAATTTGACAAGAGATTTGCTGCCCCCCCCCCCAAAAAATACATAACAGAAATGTGGAAAAACAGTCTACCGATTGTCCCCACCAGCTAGCGAGCGACACCGCGCGCAAACTAGCTAGCGAGCGACACCGCGCGCAAACTAGCTAGCGAGCGACACCGCGCGCAAACTAGCTAGCGAGCGACACCGCTCGCAAACTAGCTAGCGAGCGACACCGCGCGCAACTAGCTAGCGAGCGACACCGCGCGCAAACTAGCTAGCGAGCGACACCGCGCGCAAACTAGCTAGCGAGCGACACCGCGCGGCAAACTAGCTAGCGAGCGACGAGCGCACCCGCGCGCAAACTAGCTAGCGAGCGACACCGCGCGCAAACTAGCTAGCGAGCGACACCGCGCGCAAACTAGCTAGCGAGCGACACCGCGCGCAAACTAGCTAGCGAGCGACACCGCGCGCAAACTAGCTAGCGAGCGACACCGCGCGCAAACTAGCTAGCGAGCGACACCGCGCGCAAACTAGCTAGCGAGCGACACCGCGCGCAAACTAGCTAGCGAGCGACACCGCGCGCAAACTAGCTAGCGAGCGACACCGCGCGCAAACTAGCTAGCGAGCGACACCGCGCGCAAACTAGCTAGCGAGCGACACCGCGCGCAAACTAGCTAGCGAGCGACACCGCGCGCAAACTAGCTAGCGAGCGACACCGCGCGCAAACTAGCTAGCGAGCGACACCGCGCGCAAACTAGCTAGCGAGCGACACCGCGCGCAAACTAGCTAGCGAGCGACACCGCGCGCAAACTAGCTAGCGAGCGACACCGCGCGGCAAACTAGCTAGCGAGCGACACCGCGCGCAAACTAGCTAGCGAGCGACACCGCGCGCAACTAGCTAGCGAGCGACACGGCGCAAACCAGCTAGCGAGCGACACCGCGCGCAAACTAGCTAGCGAGCGACACCGCGCGCAAACTAGCTAGCGAGCGACACCGCGCGCAAACTAGCTAGCGAGCGACACCGCTCGCAAACTAGCTAGCGAGCGACACCGCGCGCAAACTAGCTAGCGAGCGACACCGCGCGCAAACTAGCTAGCGAGCGACACCGCGCGCAAACTAGCTAGCGAGCGACACCGCGCGCAAACTAGCTAGCGAGCGACACCGCGCGCAAACTAGCTAGCGAGCGACACCGCGCGCAAACTAGCTAGCGAGCGACACCGCGCGCAAACTAGCTAGCGACACTGTGTGCAAGCTTGCTTGTTAGCTAGCACACTATGTCGCCCCCGCCTCCCCCCTGCTGTGTACCCTGTCGGGGCCATGGGCACTGTCTACCGGTCATCCCCGCCTCCCGCTAGCAACACTGTGTGCTAGCTTCTAGTTAGCACACGGTGTCACCGCCCAACCTCCTGTGTACCAGAGAAAACCGTGCCCGACAGCTAGCTTGCTAGTCAGCTAAGACAGTGTTGCTCCCGGCTAAGCTAGCACACGCCTGCCGTCACCGTCGTTAACAGAACTGTGGGAAAACAGAGCCCGACAGGCGGGGGCGAAGGTCACGACCGGTGTCTACTAGCTATAGCTAGCTACCGTTATTGCCCCCGACAGGCAGGGGCGAAGATCACTACCGGTGTGTACTAGCTATAGCTAGCTACCGTTATTGCCCCCGACAAGCAGGGGCGAAGGTCACTACCGGTGTGTGCTAGCTATATGTAACAGTATAGCTTCCATCTCTCTCCTCGCCCCTACCTGGGCTCGAACCAGGGACCCTCCGCACACAACAACAGCCACCCCACGAAGCATCGTTACCCATCGCTCCACAAAATCCGCGGGCCCTTGCAGAGCAAAGGGGGAAACAACTACTTCAAGATCTCAGAGCGAGTGACGTCACCCGATTGAAACGCTATTAGCGCGCACCACCGCTAACCAGCTAGCCATTTCACATCGGTTACACCACCGCTAACCAGCTAGCCATTTCACATCGGTTACATATAGCTAGCTAGCTAGCCAGCCATTTCACATCGTTTACATATAGCTAGCTACGGTTATTGCTTCCCTCTTCTGTGGGGTTTATCAGCAGTTGGCATCCAATGTTATGGCGCATTACCGCCATCTACTGTACTGGAGCGCCTCAGCCTCCCGCCTATGTACTGAAGTCATAGCCTAAAAAAAAATTGACCAATAGAAGTATTAAAAAAAGAGGGGATCCTACAGGAACGCCCCGAATTGCTGGCTGCAGTTGCACCCTTATAGGTCAGCTAGCCAAACGTTAATAAGAGTTTAAGCCTGAAAGGAAAATAGGAGTGTTTTAACGTTTGGTGTTGATCGCCCATTAAATGGTTTGCTAACCAGCTTAACATGGCCACTGACTGTACTGGCTGGCTCTGCGAAAGGTGTTTATTCACACGGCGTTAACAGCTAACTAGTAAACATCACACATGTTTAAAATGTATATGTATTACTTTAGGAAACACTTGTTCGGTTTGATAGAAGAAGTACAGCCAAAATCGATAACTAGCTAATGCAATGTAACTAGCTAGCGCTAGGCTACTCCTGTGCATAAAACCTCGGTTGTTTAGATAGGTAACAGGCTAACTAAAACAAAATACAGGCTAACTAAAACAAAATACAGTCTGAAACATCGGGGAAATAGCTTGCTGGCTATCAAAACAACCCAAGGACAAATAAAGAGATTTTTTGCACACTAAAGTGATTTGTTAATAAACCTGTGCCTTGGCTACAGAGTGAGGACATTCTGCAGCCGCGTATCCAAGCGACAACTCGGTTGAATTTATGCTAACTAGCAGTTAGCTCAACTAACATTCTCTTAACTAGCTATTGGTAAAAAAAAAAAAAATCACAAATCGATCAAACAGTTAAGCAGAAATCTTAACATCTATGTGTTGGCAATATTGATTAATCTAAGTTACCAGAAAAATAGCCTTATATTTAACGCCCTTTAATTCTGCACCATCGTCTTGTCTGCAAGGCAACGTAGCCAACATTTAGCTAACTAGCTAGCTAACAAAACTTTCACACCGGGTCATCCACAATACCGGTAATATTAACTAATCAAAATCGTACAGTGGCCTTTCAACCTTTTTTTTTTTTTTTTAACAAGTCGTTTCGCTATTTTCTTCCATGGAAAGAAAAACACACACTACCTCGTAAATATGACTTATGTAGCTAACATGTTCATTAGAAACCCGGCTAACAAGCTAGCTAGGTAACCAACCAGCGGGCAAACTGAACTACGACTTATGTAGCTAACATGTTCATTAGAAACCCAGCTAACAAGCTAGCTAAGTAACCAACCAGCGGACAAACTGAACTACGACTTATGTGGCTAACATGTTCATTAGAGCAGGGCAAACTGAACTACGACTTATGTAGCCAACATGTTCATTAGAAACCCGGCTAACAAGCTAGCTAGGTAACCAACCAGCGGGCAAACTGAACTACGACTTATGTAGCTAACATGTTCATTAGAAACCCGGTTAACTAGCTAGCTAGGTAACCAACCAGCGGGCAAACTGAACTACGACTTATGTAGCTAACATGTTCATTAGAAACCCGGTTAACTAGCTAGCTAACCAACCAACCAGCAGGACAAACTGAACTACGACTTATGTAGCTAACATGTTCATTAGAAACCCGGCTAACAAGCTAGCTAGGTAACCAACCAGCAGGGCAAACTGAACTACGACTTATGTAGCTAACATGTTCATTAGAAACCCGGTTAACTAGCTAGCTAGGTAACCAACCAGCGGGCAAACTGAACTACGACTTATGTAGCTAACATGTTCATTAGAAACCCGGTTAACTAGCTAGCTAGGTAACCAACCAGCGGACAAACTGAACTACGACTTATGTAGCTAACCATGTTCATTAGAAACCCGGTTAACTAGCTAGCTAACCAACCAACCAGCAGGACAAACTGAACTACGACTTATGTAGCTAACATGTTCATTAGAAACCCGGCTAACAAGCTAGCTAGGTAACCAACCAGCGGGCAAACTGAACTACGACTTATGTAGCTAACATGTTCATTAGAAACCCGGCTAACTAGCTAGCTAGGTAACCAACCAGCAGGGCAAACTGAACTACGACTTATGTAGCTAACATGTTCATTAGAAACGGGCTAACAAGCTAGCTAGGTAACCAACCAGCGGGCAAACTGAACTACGACTTATGTAGCTAACATGTTCATTAGAAACCCGACTAACAAGCTAGCTAGGTAACCAACCAGCAGGGCAAACTGAACTACGACTTATGTAGCTAACATGTTCATTAGAAACCCGGCTAACAAGCTAGCTAGGTAACCAACCAGCGGACAAACAGAACTACGACTTATGTAGCTAACATGTTCATTAGAAACCCGGCTAACAAGCTAGCTAGGTAACCAACCAGCGGGCAAACTGAACTACGACTTATGTAGCTAACATGTTCATTAGAAACGGGCTAACAAGCTAGCTAGGTAACCAACCAGCGGGCAAACTGAACTACGACTTATGTAGCTAACATGTTCATTAGAAACCCGGCTAACAAGCTAGCTAGGTAACCAACCAGCGGACAAACTGAACTACGACTTATGTAGCTAACATGTTCATTAGAAACCCGGCTAACAAGCTAGCTAGGTAACCAACCAGCGGGCAAACTGAACTACGACTTATGTAGCTAACATGTTCATTAGAAACCCGGTTAACAAGCTAGCTAGGTAACCAACCAGCGGGCAAACTGAACTACGACTTATGTAGCTAACATGTTCATTAGAAACCCGGCTAACAAGCTAGCTAGGTAACCAACCAGCGGGCAAACTGAACTACGACTTATGTAGCTAACATGTTCATTAGAAACCCGGCTAACAAGCTAGCTAGGTAACCAACCAGCGGGCAAACTGAACTACGACTTATGTAGCTAACATGTTCATTAGAAACGGGCTAACAAGCTAGCTAGGTAACCAACCAGCGGACAAACTGAACTACGACTTATGTAGCTAACATGTTCATTAGAAACCCGGCTAACAAGCTAGCTAGGTAACCAACCAGCGGACAAACTGAACTACGACAAGCTTTCCCCCGGTTACCTGCGTAACACATCGATATACTGGCTAAAACAATAGATAACACAATCTAGAAGAAAAAAGCCTTACCTCATGCAATATAAAGTGCAACAACAGAGTGGAAATGGAAGCCGGCTGTAAGGCTAAAGACTAAAGAAATTCAACGCATTTGCCGCTTTTACGAGAGGAGCCATTTGTCCTGTACCATCGCCATTTTCTTCACTCGCTAACCTTTTTTTTGTGTGTTGTGTTGTGTGTGTGTTGCTTTCCCCCTTCTTTCTCGCTGTGTTGTGTTGCTTTCCCCCTCTTCTCGCTGTGTGTGTTCAGGGGGGGGGGGCTGCAGGAAACTAGTTTGCTGGAGCACCACTTCCTCTAGAAGCCACACAGAGACACACATAGACCCAAAATGGTGGCTTTGGAGTAGAGGACTTTAGTGAGTGCTAAAAGTCTATCTTCTCCAGAGTTATAGTAGAGGACTTTAGTGAGGGCTAAAAGTCTATCTTCTCCAGAGTTATAGTAGAGGACTTTAGTGAGGGCTAAAAGTATATCTTCTCCAGAGTTATAGTAGAGGACTTAGTGAGGGCTAAAAGTCTATCTTCTCCTGAGTTATAGTAGAGGACTTAGTGAGGGCTAAAAGTGTATCTTCTTCTCCAGAGTTATAGTAGAGGACTTAGTGAGTGCTAAAAGTGTATCTTCTTCTCCAGAGTTATAGTAGAGGACTTAGTGAGGGCTAAAAGTGTATCTTCTTCTCCAGAGTTATAGTAGAGGACTTAGTGAGGGCTAAAAGTGTATCTTCTTCTCCTGAGTTATAGTAGAGGACTTAGTGTGTGCTAAAAGTCTGTCTTCTCCTGAGTTATTGTACCTAGACACTGTTTTTTACTGGTAGCTAGTGTTGAGTGAAGAAATACACTACTTCAATTCTAAAAAGGGGGTTTGTTTTGAGTACTAAGTTGATTACAGTATCATTCACACAACTTAGGTTACAAGGTTACCAAAGTCCAAGAGTTGATAAGAGTTAAGTTCTTATCAGTAAGTTATTGACAACAAAACAATAACGCAAATCACAATTTGATTTTGTCACATGCTCCGAATACAACAGTGAAATTCTTACTTCTTTACAAGCCCTTAAAGCAACAATGCAGTACAGAAAAGTAAGTGTTAAGTCAAAAATATAAGGCGATCTTTATAAACTCTCTACTCCAGATCACCTGCAGGCTGCTCTCAATGTTATTGGGAAATAGCCAGTGGTGTAAAGTACTTAAGTAAAAATACTTTAAAGTACTACTTAAGATATTTTTTGGGGGGAGAGTATCTTTACTTTACTATTTATATTTTTGCTACTTTTACTTCACTACATTCCTAAAGAAAATAATGTACTTTTTAACTCCATACATTTTACCTGACACCCAAAAGTACTCGTTACATTTTGAATGCTTAGACAGGACAGGAAAATGGTCCCATTCACGCACTTATCAAGACAACACATGGTCCATCCCTTCTGCCTCTGATCTGGCAGACTCACTAAACACAAATGCATCTTTGGTTAATTATGTCTGAGTGTTGAAGCGTGCACCTGGCTAACCATATGTTTTAAAAACAAGAAAATGGTGCCGTCTGTTTAAAAGAAGGAACTATTTAAGTATTTATACTTTTATTTTTGATACTTAAGTATATTTACAACCAAATACTTTTAGACTTTTACTCAAGTAGTATTTTACTGGTTGACTTTGACTTTTACTTAAGTAACTTTCTATTAAAGGTATCTATACTTTTACTCAAGAATGACATTTGGGTACTTTTACCAACACTGGAAAATAACCTAAAACTAGTGTGCAGTTCAGTTTTCAGAACCGGTGTCAGACAGAGATGGTGACAGATTCTGTCAATACAAGATAATACTCAGATCATAGATGAAAAGGGGGGGGGGGCTGGGAGAGAGATAACTTCCTGGTGTATCTCTTAAAGTATGAGCCAATATAGCACAAATTTAGAACTGACCAGGGGAGAGCTGTACAGAGTACACAAACACGGAGAGAAAAAGAGACAGCCTCTTCAGGAAGCAGGGTGTCCAGTAACACAGCATACAAAGACCAATACAGGACTAAAGGAGCCTAAATGTTAATCCTTATAGTTCGATCTATAACTAGAGGTCTCCTGATATCTCCAGGAGTGAGAAGTATAATTTCCTGAAATCTGTCGTTGTCTAGTCGTTGTCTTTTTGTAAACTAGGGGCCCATCTTCTTTAAATAGCTGTCTGTCTTTTTGTAAACTAGGGGCCGATCTTCATTAAATAGCTGTCTGTCTTTTTGTAAACTAGGGGCCCATCTTCTTTAAATAGCTGTCTGTCTTTTTGTAAACTATGGGGCCCATCTTCATTAAATAGCTGTCTGTCTTTTTGTAAACTAGGGGCCCATCTTCATTAAATAGCTGTCTGTCTTTTTGTAAACTAGGGGCCCATCTTCATTAAATAGCTGTCTGTCTTTTTGTAAACTAGGGGCCCATCTTCATTAAATATCTGTCTGTCTTTTTGTAAACTAGGGGCCCATCTTCATTAAATAGCTGTCTGTCTTTTTGTAAACTATGGGGCCCATCTTCTTTAAATAGCTGTCTGTCTTTTTGTAAACTAGGGGCCCATCTTCATTAAATAGCTGTCTGTCTTTTTGTAAACTATGGGGCCCATCTTCTTTAAATAGCTGTCTGTCTTTTTGTAAACTAGGGGCCCATCTTCATTAAATAGCTGTCTGTCTTTTTGTAAACTAGGGGCCCATCTTCATTAAATAGCTGTCTGTCTTTTTGTAAACTAGGGGCCCATCTTCATTAAATAGCTGTCTGTCTTTTTGTAAACTAGGGGCCCATCTTCTTTAAATAGCTGTCTGTCTTTTTGTAAACTAGGGGCCCATCTTCATTAAATAGCTGTCTGTCTTTTTGTAAACTAGGGGCCCATCTTCATTAAATAGCTGTCTGTCTTTTTGTAAACTAGGGGCCCATCTTCATTAAATAACTGTCTGTCTTTTTGTAAACTAGGGGCCCATCTTCATTAAATAGCTGTCTGTCTTTTTGTAAACTATGGGGCCCATCTTTTTTAAATTTGGGGCGGCAGCATAGCCTAGTGGTTAGTTAGAGCGTTGGACTAGTTCCCCGGTAGGCCGTCATTGAAAATAAGAATTTGTTCTTAACTGACTTGCCTCGTTAAATAAAGGTAAAAAATAAATAAATAGCTGTCTGTCTTTCTAGTGGCCTATTTGGTGTGTGAACTGCTAACTGCTCATAACTTGTAGCTGATTGTTGACACATCAACCAGGATTAAAGGGATACTTTGGGATTTTGGCAGAGGACCCTTTTATCTCCTTCCCCAGAGACAGATACAGATGAACTCGTGGATGTCTCTCTACACACCAAGTCACTCAGCTCCATCATATCCTCACATGGTCTCTCCTATCACTGCTATGAGGATGGCCCTCTCCTCTTCTCTCTACACACCAAGTCACTCAGCTCTGTCATATCCTCACATGGTCTCTCCTATCATCGCTATGCGGATGACACTCAACTACTTTTCTCCTTCCCCCTTTCTGACACCCAGGTGACGACACTCATCTCTGTGTGCCGGGTCAGATATCTCAACATGGATGTCGGCCCACCGTAAGCTCAACCTCGACAAGATAGAGCTGCTCTTCCTCCCCGTTGGAAGGCCAGCCCGCTTCAAGACCTCTCCATCATCACGGTTGACAACAACTCCACGTTGTTCCCCCTCCGAGAGTACAATGAAACCTTGGCGTGACCCTGGACAACACCTGCAAACATCAAAGCACTGACTCGTTCCTGCAGGTTCATGATGAAATCTTCAAAGAGTATTAACCCACCACCACCAAATAAAACTTGCCTTTCATTTAACTAACCCATTCATTTAACTAACCCATTCATTTAACTAACCCATTCATTTAACTAACCCATTCATTTAACTTAACCCATTCATTTAACTAACCCTTTCATTTAACTAACCCAATAATTTAACTAACCCATTCATTTAACTAACCCTTTCATTTAACTAACCAATTCATTTAACTAACCCATTCATTTAACTTAACCCATTCATTTAACTAACCTTTTCATTTAACTAACCCATTCATTTAACTAACCCATTCATTTAACTAACCCATTCATTTAACTTAACCCATTCATTTAACTAACCCTTTCATTTAACTAACCCTTTCATTTAACTAACCCATTCATTTAACTAACCCTTTCATTTAACTAACCCTCGCACCTGACTTTATTTTCATGGACTTTTCCCATAGCTACTCTATATGGCCAAGAAGTATGTGGACACCTGCTCGTCCAACATCTCATTCCAAATTCATGGTCATAATTATGGAGTTGGTCCCCCCCTTTGCTGCTGTAACAGCCTCCACTCTTCTGGGAAGTCATTAATATGGAGTTGGTCCCCCGCTTTGCTGCTGTAACAGCCTCCACTCTTCTGGGAAGTCATTAATATGGAGTTGGTCCCCCGCTTTGCTGCTGTAACAGCCTCCACTCTTCTGGGAAGTCATTAATATGGAGTTGGTCCCCCCCCCCTTTGCTGCTATAACAGCCTCCACTCTTCAGGGAAGTCATTAATATGGAGTTGGTCCCCCCCTTTGCTGCTATAACAGCCTCCACTCTTCTGGGAAGGCATTAATATGGAGTTGGTCCCCCCTTTGCTGCTATAACAGCCTCCACTCTTCTGGGAAGGCTTTCCACTAGATGTTGGAACATTTGCTGCGGGGTCTTTCCAATTGATTTACCTTTCCAAATCATGTCCAATCAATTGAATTTACCACAGGTGGACTCCAATCAAGTTGTAGAAGCATTTCAAGGATGATCAATGGAAACAGGAAGCACCTGAGCTCAATTTTCGAATCTCATAGCAACTTTCCAAATGTCGCCAAAACAAAAAAAATTACTTTAGACAAGGTGGAATCTTTTTGTGTCAGTAAAATGAATTATGCCCCGCCAAAAAAATAATCATATGGAATTAAACTTGTATTCACGCGATGACATGCTGTGTGGTCTTCCCACTACGGCTCGTTGGGAAAGCGTGCCGTTTTAAAGCATACAGATGAAATAACTTATGATAAACTTCACAGGGTGGGGGGGTAAAAGTACACAGTGATGCTCCTTCTTTCCGAATAAATATCAAAGGTCTTATTTCTGGTGGCATGAAAACCGATGCTTGTAAGTGTAACCGATGTGAAATGGCTAGTTAGTTAGCGGTGGCGCGCGCTAATAGCGTTTCGATCAGTGACGTCACTCGCTCTGAGACCTGAAGTAGTCGTTCCCCTTGCGTCGCGACCTACACTGTTACATAAATCGCTCTGGATAAGAGTGTCGTCTGAATGACAAAGAAAAATGTAAGAACGTTACATGTTTATGTATTTTATTTATTTTGTATTTATTTCACCTTTATTTAACCAGGTAGGCTAGTTGAGAAACAAGTTCTCATTTACAACTGCGACCTGACCAAGAATAAAGCAAAGCAGTTCGACAACATACAACAACACAGAGTTACACATGGAATAAAACAAACATACAGTCAATAATACAGTAGAAAAATAAGTCTATATACAATGTGAGCAAATGAGGTGAGATAAGGGAGGTAAAGGCAAAAAAAGGCCATGGTGGCAAAGTAAATACAATATAGCAAGTAAAACACTGGAATGGTAGATTTATAGTGGAAGAAAGTGCAAAGTAGAAATAGAAATAATGGGGAGCAAAATAAATAAATACAGTAGGGGAAGAGGTAGTAGTTTGGGCTAAATTATAGATGGGCTATGTACAGGTGCAGTGATCTGTGAGCTGCTCTGACAGCTGTACATCTGTTAAAAGACAAACTGGCTCTGGGAAACCAAAACAGCCAAATACTCCCCATCTAAACGTGAATCGGTTCTCTAATTGTGGTACTGTTTCTAGAAAACATAAACCCCTCTACTTTCATATAACGTCAAAAAAAAGAAGAAATTCTTCTCACAAATGCTAAATACACACTTACAATACAGTGTTTTATCACAGTTGCAGCTGACAGTATGTTTCCATGACAACTCGTTTGTCTTCCGTTTACACACACAGGTGTTTCGGAGACGCAGATTGCTAATTAGCACAGGTTGTCCACTCTTGTCTTCAGTCTGTTTTATGTAAACAAACGCTCTAACATGGAAATATTTCCCCCAGTGGGAACCCTAACCCTATAAAAAGGTGTGTTGTTTATTTAAAGGGATACTTCGGGATTTTTGGCAATGAGGCCCGGACTTTATCTACTTCCCGAGAGTCAGATTAACTCATGGATACCATTTATATGTCTCTGTATCCAGTATGAAGGAAGTTTCACGAGCCAATGATAACTAGCATTAGCGCAATGACTAGAAGTCTATGGTATCTACTAGCATGCTAGCAGACGAACTCACGGATACCATTTTTATGTCTCTGCGTGAGGTTCGAAGAAAGTTGCTAACTAGCATTAGCGCAATGACTAGAAGTCTATGGTATCTACTAGCATGCTAGCAGACGAACTCATGGATACCATTTTTATGTCTTTGCATGAGGTTTGAAGAAAGTTGCTAACTAGCATTAGCGCAATGACTGGACTTGTATGGGTTATCTGCTAGAAGATACTAGAGATACGCTCCTTATGTTTCCAAAACCGTACCGCCAAGCGATGTGTGTAAACGTTTAGAGCAAGCATCGGGGCTCTTAGTATCTTCTGCTTGTGGGAGTGTTGCCAAGAGCCCCGATGCTAACTACCTTTAGCGTCTATTAATGATAGTATCTTCTGATTGGGGCTGTGTTGCTATCGTTAATAGGGGCTAAGGCTAGTTAGCATCGGGGCTGTTAGCAACACTGCCGCCCCGATCAGAAGATACTATCGTTAATAGGCGCTAAGGCTAGTTAGCATCGGGGCTGTTAGCAACACTGCCCCGGTCAGAAGATACTATCGTTAATAGGTGCTAAGGCTAGTTAGCATCGGGGCTGTTAGCAACACTGCCCCCCCCCCCGGTCAGAAGATACTATCGTTAATAGGCGCTAAGGGAAGTTAGCATCGGGGCTCTTAGCAACACTGCCCCGGTCAGAAGATACTATCGTTAATAGGCGCTAAGGCTAGTTAGCATCGGGGCTGTTAGCAACACTGCCCCGGTCAGAAGATACTATCGTTAATAGGTGCTAAGGCTAGTTAGCATCGGGGCTGTTAGCAACACTGCCCCCCCCCCCCGGTCAGAAGATACTATCGTTAATAGGCGCTAAGGGAAGTTAGCATCGGGGCTGTTAGCAACACTGCCCCGGTCAGAAGATACTATCGTTAATAGGCGCTAAGGCTAGTTAGCATCGGGGCTGTTAGCAACACTGCCCCGGTCAGAAGATACTATCGTTAATAGGTGCTAAGGCTAGTTAGCATCGGGGCTGTTAGCAACACTGCCCCCCCCCTCGGTCAGAAGATACTATCGTTAATAGGCGCTAAGGGAAGTTAGCATCGGGGCTGTTAGCAACACTGCCCCGGTCAGAAGATACTATCGTTAATAGGCGCTAAGGGAAGTTAGCATCGGGGCTCTTAGCAACACTGCCCGGTCAGAAGATACTATCGTTAATAGGCGCTAAGGGAAGTTAGCATCGGGGCTCTTAGCAACACTGCCCGGTCAGAAGATACTATCGTTAATAGGCGCTAAGGGAAGTTAGCATCGGGGCTCTTAGCAACACTGCCCCGGTCAGAAGATACTATCGTTAATAGGAACTAAAGGTAGTTAGCGTATCTATGAATGGCGTAACTCAGAACCTTGTGTGTGTGTGTGTGTGTGACAGAACACAATGAAGTGACCATTGACCTGCCTGCAACAAAAACAACTCCTCTCCCTTATCTCACCATCTCTTCATTAACTCTGTGTGTCACAGATAGACGGACGGAGTGGGAGACGGGTAGAGAGAGCGACAGACGGTCTTTAGACTGTCAACCCTACAACTATAAACCGGTCTTTAGACTGTCAACCCTACAACTATAAACTGGTCTTTAGACTGTCAACCCTACAACTATAAACTGGTCTTTAGACTGTCAACCCTACAACTATAAACTGGTCTTTAGACTGTCAACCCTACAACTATAAACCGGTCTTTAGACTGTCAACCCTACAACTATAAACCGGTCTTTAGACTGTCAACCCTACAACTATAAACCGGTCTTTAGACTGTCAACCCTACAACTATAAACTGGTCTTTAGACAGTCAACACTAGAACTAGAAACCGGTTGGACAGACAGAGAGAAAAAAGGAACAGTCATAAACTACAATCTGAAAATAGACTATCCAAAAATAGCACCACAACATCACCTGCTATGTCGGATAAGGTTTGTTTTCCTTGTATCTGTCCCAGTTCCTCCAGGACTCTGCGATCGTAAATGTTTTGTTTTTTTTCTTCTTCGCAAAATCAACAATTCCCCGCATATTAATGCAAGAGCTTACAAATGTGATCAATTACTGCATAAAACAGTCAAATCGTCGCACATATTTGTGTCGCGTAAAACTGACCCATCAGCGCAGTAGAAAAAGAGGCGCTCGCAATTTCAACCAATCACTGCACATTTACCGCATAATACGTTTCAATCAAGTCAAGAAACTTTTTCCGTCGACAGCCTCATTTGTGATAAATTGAACAAAATCATGACATACTGCCATGCAAAACATCAGAATTGCCGCAGCAAATATCAAGCATTTTATTTATTTTTGTCCACAAATATCACAAAAAAAACCCAAATCCCCAGGAAGTCCTGGATGGACTGGTCTCTCCTATTGCTGAAGATCCGATGAGGTAAGGGGGTACAGAGGTGGAGTATTGTGTTGATTGAATATTACCAGGAGAGAAAAGAAAAAAAACCCCACCTAGAATATAGATGTGTTTTAAACTAGATCAAATCACATTTTGTAGACCGACAGTGAAATGCTTTACTTACAGGGTCTTTTTTCCCAACAGGGCAGAGTTAAATATATAACAATATATAGAAATAATAACAATAACAAGTCAGAATAACATGGCTATATACAGAGAGTACCAGTACTGAGTCCATCTACCCCCTGCATTAGTAATGAATACACAGTCAATAACAAGTCAGAATAACATGGCTATATACAGGGAGTACCAGTACTGAGTCCATCTACCCCCTGCATTAGTAATGAATACAGAGTCAATAACAAGTCAAAATAACATGGCTATATACAGAGAGTACCAGTACTGAGTCCATCTACCCCCTGCATTAGTAATGAATACACAGTCAATAACAAGTCAGAATAACATGGCTATATACAGAGAGTACCAGTACTGAGTCCATCTACCCCCTGCATTAGTAATGAATACACAGTCAATAACAAGTCAAAATAACATGGCTATATACAGGGAGTACCAGAGAGTGGCCAAAAGTATGTGGACACCTGCTCGTCAAATATCTCCTTCCAAAATCATGGTCATTAATATGGAGTTGGTCCCCCCCCCCCCCTTTGCTGCTATAACAGCCTCCACTCTTCTGGGAAGGCTTTAATATGGAGTTGGACCCCCCCCCTTTGCTGCTATAACAGCCTCCACTCTTCAGGGAAGGCATTAATATGGAGTTGGTCCCCCCCTTTGCTGCTATAACAGCCTCCACTCTTCAGGGAAGGCTTTCCACTAGATGTTGGGACATTGCTGCGGGGACTTGCTTCCATTCAGCCACAAGAGCATTAGTGAGGTCGGGGCTCTGATGTTGGGCGATTAGTCCTGGCTCGCAGTTGGCGTTCCAATTCATCTCAAAGTTGTTCGATGGGGTTGAGGTCAGGGCTCGGTGCAGGTCAGTCAAGTCCTTCCACACCGATCTCGAATAAACCATTTCTGTATGGATGCCGCTTTGTGCATGTGGGCAGTGTCATGCTGAAATAGGAAAGGGCCCACACACTGGACTCTACCCAAGAGAGTTAGTTCAAAAAAAATGGTCAATGTTGGTAGTCAAATAGCCATTTGATTAGCTATTTATCAGTCCTGTTTAGGAGTCTTATGGATTCGGGGTAGAAGATGTCCAGGGTCCTGTTGGTTCCAGATGTGGTGCATCGGTACCGCTTGCCGTGTGGTAGCAGAGAGAACTGGACTTGGGAGGCATGAGTCTGACAATTTTTAGGCCCTTCCTCTGACACCGCCTGGTATAGAGACATTTACATTTACATTTTAGTCATTTAGCAGACGTTCTTATCCAGAGCGACTTACAGTAGTGAATGCATACATTTCATTCTAATCTCATGCATTTAAAAAAAATATATATATATATTTTTTTTTGTGTGAACTTGCCTCCCGTGGGAATCAAACCCACAACCCTGGCGTTGCAAACACCATGCTCTACCAACTGAGCCAACAGGGAAGACGTCGTGGAAGGCAGGAAGCTTGTCCCCAGTGATGTACTGGGTGATGCAGCCAATCAAGATGCTCTCGATGGTGCAGCTGTAGAACTCTTTGAGGATCCGAGAGCCTTATGACAAATCTGTTCAGCCTCCTGAGGGGGGAAGAGGTGTTGCCGTGCCCTCTTCATGACCGTGGGGGTGTGTGTGGACCATGTCCTGTGGATGGGGACCATGTCCTGTGGATGGGGACATCCCTCCGTTTCCTGTAGTCCACCATCAGCTCCTTTGTCTTGCAGACGAAATACGATGTCCCCCCCCCCTCTGCTGGAAGTGGGACCCGAGTGGAGAAGATTTGGGAGCCCCTGTATAACAGTATATAGGTTCCCGTCCCCTCTCCTCGCCCCCGACCTGGGCTCGAACCAGGGACCCTCTGCACACATCGACAACAGCCACCCCACGAAGCATCGTTACCCATCACTCCACAAAAGCCGCGGCCCTCGCAGAGCAAAGGGGGAACGACTACTTCAAGGTCTCAGAGCGAGTGACGTCACCCGATTGAAACGCTACTAGCGCGCACCACCGCTAACTAGCTAGCCATTTCACATCAGTTACACCACCGCTAACTAGCTAGCCATTTCACATCGGTTACACCACCGCTAACTAGCTAGCCATTTCACATCGGTTACACCACCGCTAACTAGCTAGCCATTTCACATCGGTTACACCACCGCTAACTAGCTAGCCATTTCACATCGGTTACACCACCGCTAACTAGCTAGCCATTTCACATCGGTTACACCACCGCTAACTAGCTAGCCATTTCACATCGGTTACACCACCACTAACTAGCTATCCATTTCACATCGGCTACACCACCGCTAACTAGCTAGCCATTTCACATCGGCTACACCACCGCTAACTAGCTAGCCATTTCACATCGGCTACACCACCGCTAACTAGCTAGCCATTTCACATCGGCTACACCACCGCTAACTAGCTAGCCATTTCACATCGGTTACACCACCGCTAACTAGCTAGCCATTTCACATCGGCTACACCACCGCTAACTAGCTAGCCATTTCACATCGGTTACACCACCGCTAACTAGCTAGCCATTTCACATCGGCTACACCACCGCTAACTAGCTAGCCATTTCAAATCGGTTACACCACCGCTAACTAGCTAGCCATTTCACATCGGTTACACGTGCTACACAGTACATTAAATACATGTAGCTTATAGCTAGCCTTAACGTTATAGTGCCTGTAGCCAGCTAGCCTGCTACGTTAGGTTAGTAGTCTACAGTACATTAAATACATGTAGTTTATAGCCAGCCTTAACGTTATAGTGCCTGTAGCCAGCTACGTTAGATTAGTAGTCTACAGTACATTAAATACATGTAGTTTATAGCCAGACTTAACATTATAGTGCCTGTAGCCAGCTAGCCTGCTGAAATAACGTAGCGTTAGTAGTCTACAGTACATGAAATACATGTAGTTTATAGCCAGCCTTAACGTTATAGTGCCTGTAGCCAGCTAGCCTGCTATGTTAGGTTAGTAGCCGGGTCTACACAGTAGCTTACAGTACATTAAATACATGTAGTTTATAGCCAGCCTTAACGTTATAGTGCCTGTAGCCAGCTAGCCTGCTATGTTAGGTTAGTAGTCTACAGTACATTAAATACATGTAGTTTATAGCTAGCCTTAACGTTATAGTGCCTGTAGCCAGCTAGCCTGCTATGTTAGGTTAGTAGCCGGGTCTACACAGTAGCTTACAGTACATTAAATACATGTAGTTTATAGCTAGCCTTAACGTTATAGTGCCTGTAGCCAGCTAGCCTGCTACGTTAGGTTAGTAGTCTACAGTACATTAAATACATGTAGTTTATAGCTAGCCTTAACGTTATAGTGCCTGTAGCCAGCTAGCCTGCTACGCTAGGTTAAACGTAAATGTAATTATTTGCAGGACAAACATGGTAAATTAACCTTCCGTTTCAAACCTGTTATGTCAATACTTTTACCTTTTCCCTCAGGTGGGACCGCTCTCTTGTCGACGACTGGTGGTCCATATTTTCCATCCGATTAAAATGGGCATTACGTGGGCGAATCATTGACGCTCATGTTTGTCACTTTGGTCAATGAGTCAACTCATTTAAAAACATTTACCGAACTAGTTAAAAACGTATATCTCCCTACTAGTTTAACTGTAACACAACCAGCCGTGATCGGGAGTCCCATACGGGCGGCGTACAACTGATCCAGCATCGTCCGGGGTTTGGCCGGGGTAGGCCCGTCATTGAAAATAAGATTTTTTTCTTAACTGACTTGCCTAGTTAAATAAATAAAATAAATAAAGCTGCAGACTTCTGTTAACCTCGTTCCCCCATCTCCCTCTTTTGCCTGAGGCCTAAAAACCTTATCTTGGCGTCGACCTTCCTTGCGGTTCCTGCTCTTGACTAAGTATGGTAGGCGACTTCAATTAAAGTTCCTAAAACCTAGCCGAGGCATAGCTGATCTGAGCTGAAGAAGGTCAAAGTGCAAGTTCTTCACTCGTCAAACTTTTCACTTGGACACGTCTGGATAACACTTTAAGGGTCCGTAATAAACCATTTATATAGTATTTATAAAAGTGTTTGTTCATCATGTATTAATCATCAACCCCAAATGTAAAATTACTAATCATTTGAAAAGTATTTTTGTAGTCCCACAAATATACATTTGTGACTAGCTTTAGTAAAACATTAACAAATGTGGAAGTAACAATGATAAAAAAAAAAGGTGAGCAAACTGTTTATAAATAATTTATTACAGACCCTTTAATATAAAGTTATCTACATTTGAAGCACCCTTTTGATTTCTGGGTAAAAACTAAAGGTGGAAAGAACAAGAAAATGGAGAATTTTTTTTTTTTTTTTTTGCAAGAATTTATTTTATTATTATCTTCAAAACAAGAGAAAAAAATAAAATAAAAAAAATGTCCCTCCGGTATTCATTCGAGCTGGTAGTTTAAATTAAATAGAGGTCATTGCAAAAAAATAAATAAAAAAAATTAAAAATAAAAACAAAAAGTAACAGATTTGATGAATCTTCACAGTGCAATTGCATGGAACCTTTTAAATCGAAGACGTGGCCCTTTAACACCTTCCAGTGTAGTATCTCTACCCCTGGTCCAGCTCAACAAAAAACAATATTCACATATTGTCAGAATTGTGTAAATATAATTCAGATATCATAAGACACAACTATCACTAAGGGGCTGAACAACTCTGGTAACTTCACAACAACAACAAAAATCACAGATTCCTGAAATCAAGAAGGAAATCTGTGAATCCTACAACCTGGGATTTCTGGGAAATCTGGTGAATTTTAGGGGGGGGGAAGTAATTTTGCAAAACATAGGCCAACAACTACCTCTAGGTCACTCTAGCTCAGTCTGCTTACAGCAGAGTAACAGTCATTTACATCTCGATAGTGCTTTTTTCCCTCCTCCTCCTCCTACACGTTTTCACTCTAGAGAATACATATCTGATATGAAAGATGGTATATTGTGTGTGTCCATAATAGTTCACTATTCTTGTATATAGTCCACTACATCGGGAACTGGTTGCTATTTGGGATGCATCCCAGGTCGTAGAAACTCTTCAAAAATAATTTGCAGGGGGGGCTACGGGGACGGTGGGGGACAGGGACAAATCAAGGTTTTAGCAATTACACATTTTTTTTTAAACACAAAAAAAAAATCGAAGCATCATTCAAGTAAATTGACTCGTCCAAGCAACAGCCTATGTTGAGCAGAGTCTAAAAAATTAATAATTTTATACATCAGCCTTAAATTCATTAAATTCATTCAAATCCTCTGCAAAAAAAACAAAAAACAAAAACAAAACCCCCCCAAATAAAGTGTTGAACTAAAGTGAACAAGCTTGCAGAGTCCTCTTATGATCTTCACTACGGGGTCCCGTCACAAATGACACCCACATTCCCTACATAGTGCCCTATTATTATAGGGAATATGGGCCCTCGTCAAAAGTAGTGCCCTATATAGGGAATAGGATGGTATTTGGAATGCAGAGGCTGTGTGACGCCTCTTTGAGACCTTTACAGTTCACTGACAGGAAGCTAGGAAGGAAACCAAATCTCTTTCCTCCAAAATGGCGCCCAATTCCCTTCTTAGTGCACTAGGTTTGGGCCACGAGCCTTAAAGTCGTGCACTAGTTAGGGAATAAGGTTTGGGCCACGAGCCTTGGGCTGAAACGTGTGGAAAAACGCTTCACAACGAAATGTCTCATAAGGCTACGCTAACCGTTTGGTCTTCGCCTCTTCTCTCCTCCTCTTCTTCTCTGTTATTGTCCTCTTTCTCCTTGTTCTTCTTCTTCTTGTGTTTGTGTTTCAGTCCTGCGATCTCTCCTTCCTCAGCCTCCAGTCTCTTCTGCTTTCTGTCTTTCTTCTTCTGTTTCTTCTTCTGTTTTTTATCTTTCTTCTTCTTGTGTTTCTTGTTGCCCAGGCTACCGACAGAGCTGGCGCTGCTGCTACGACTTCTGCTGCTGCTGCCCCCATGCACCGCTCGCTCTCCCTCCACCGCTCGCTGTCCGCCCACTTTTTTCTCTCCTTCCTCCTCCTCCTCCCCCCTGTCCTCCCCCTCTGAGATCTCTCCCTCGCTGTAGTCAGGTTCGAAGGCTGCCTCATCTGTCTCTCTGACCAGGTCAGAAGGAGGTTTGGAATAAGGGACCGAGGGAGGAGGTTTGGCTTTAGGGTGCTCTGTCTCTCTCTCCTTCTCCCTATCGACCCCTCTCTCTCTCTCCTTCTCCCTATCCACCCCTCTCTCTCTCTCCTTCTCCCTATCCACCCCTCTCTCTCTCTCCTTCTCCCTATCCACCCCTCTCTCTCTCTCCTTCTCCCTATCCACCCCTCTCTCTCTCTCCTTCTCCCTATCCACCCCTCTCTCTCTCTCCTTCTCCCTATCCACCCCTCTCTCTCTCTCCTTCTCCCTATCCACCCTTTTCTCTCTCTCCTCCTCTCTCTCCTTCTCCATCTTCTCCCTCATCTTTTGCATCTGCCACTCTCTCTCTTTCTTTCTCTCTCTCTCTCTGACAGCTCTGGGCACCCCTGCCCTGTTGTCAGGCCTGGGGGGCTGTAGGAGTGAGGCCGGGTGTTGTTGGGGTTTTCCACCACTCATCTCCTTCTCTAGGGTTCCTAGGCTGGCCTGCTGGCTCTGTCTCCCCGCCGAGGAGCGCTCTGCTCTGGGCTCTTCTCCCTCAGCCTTTCCCCTCCCGGGCTGGTTCTCCATGGAGCCGGAGACCTGAGGAGAAGGGTATATATCCTGCGTCGTGTCCCTGCCAGGGCTGCTCTCGCTGGGTCTGGTGGGCTCAGACCCTCCCTGAGATCTCTGAGTGGAGGAGGAAGAGGAAGGGTCAGATGGGGGTAGGTCGCTCTTGGAGACGGGCGAGGCACCGCCTAGCTCTCTGTGTTCTCTGGTGGTCTCCTGGTGGTCTCCTGGTGGTCTACAGTCAGTAGAGTCGGTGTTACGGTCAACAGTGGAGGAGTTGTGGTCGTTGTTGTCTTTATGTTTGTGGTGGTGGTCTCTCTGCTTGTGGTCTCTCTGCTTCCTGGTTCTGGGGTCCGGTGGTCTACGGTCAGTAGTTGCTTTGTGGTCTCTGGAAGAAGAAAAAGGTTTACGATCCCGTGAGCGAGAGTGTGATGAGGAAGAGGAACTCTTCTCACTGATGTGGTCGCTCCCTCTCTCTCCAGTCCTCTCTCCTTCTCTCCTCTCTCGCTCCGGCCGCTGAGAGGAGCTCTTCTCACTGCTGTGGTCGCTCCCTCTCTCTCCAGTCCTCTCTCCTTCTCTCCTCTCTCGCTCCGGCCGCTGAGAGGAGCTCTTCTCACTGCTGTGGTCGCTCCCTCTCTCTCCAGTCCTCTCTCCAGTCCTCTCTCCTTCTCTCTCTCTCCTCTCTCTCTCCGGACGCTGAGACGAGCTCTTCTCACTGCTGTGGTCGCTCCCTCTCTCCCCAGTCCTCTCTCCTTCTCTCTCTCTCCCCGGACGCTGAGAGGAGCTCTTCTCACTGCTGTGGTCGCTCCCTCTCTCCCCAGTCCTCTCTCCTTCTCTCTCTCTCCCCGGACGCTGAGAGGAGCTCTTCTCACTGCTGTGGTCGCTCCCTCTCTCCCCAGTCCTCTCTCCTTCTCTCTCTCTCCTCTCTCTCTCCGGCCGCTGAGAGGAAGAGAGAATCTTTCTCGGTCTGTCCATATCTTTGTCAGAAGCGCGGCTGTGTTCCCTCTCTCTATCTCTCTCTTTCCCCCGCTCTCTGTCCCGTTCTGTATCCCTCTCCCTCACCTTTTCCTTTAACCGATCTCTCTCTCTCTCCATCTCTCTGTCTTTCTCAGTAGGTATGTGGTCTCCGGAGTGTTTCCTATCCTGCAGGCCGTCTTCTCTGTCTCTGCCACTAGAGGGAGACATAGTTCTCTCTGGCTTGGGAAAGGTACAGTCCCTCTCTTTCCATCGCCCTGCCTCCGTCTCCGTTGTCACGGCGACGTGGGGTCCTGGGGGGAAAGGGAGGGAGGGGGCGAGCAAGGGGCGGAGTAGTTGAACCCTGACCCCTCCTTCCTCTTCCTCCGATTCGTAGTCCTCCTTCTCCCACTTGGAGCGAGGGACCTGGAGGAGGAGAGAAGAGAACATGCTCATCTTCAAGGAGGAGCTGTGTGTCTCCTGTATGAGTACTATCTGGTCTAACAGGCTGTGTGTCTCCTGTATGAGTACTATCTGGTCTAACAGGTGTAGAGCTGTGTGTGTCTCCTGTATGAGTACTATCTGGTCTAACAGGTGTAGAGCTGTGTCTCTCCTGTATGAGTACTATCTGGTCTAACAGGTGTAGAGCTGTGTGTCTCCTGTATGAGTACTATCTGGTCTAACAGGTGTAGAGCTGTGTCTCTCTGACCTGTATGAGTACTATCTGGTCTAACAGGTGTAGAGCTGTGTGTGTCTCCTGTATGAGTACTATCTGGTCTAACAGGTGTAGAGCTGTGTGTGTCTCCTGTATGAGTACTATCTGGTCTAACAGGTGTAGAGCTGTGTGTGTCTCCTGTATGAGTACTATCTGGTCTAACAGGTGTAGAGCTGTGTGTGTCTCCTGTATGAGTACTATCTGGTCTAACAGGTGTAGAGCTGTGTCTCTCTGACCTGTATGAGTACTATCTGGTCTAACAGGTGTAGAGCTGTGTGTCTCCTGTATGAGTACTATCTGGTCTAACAGGTGTAGAGCTGTGTGTGTCTCCTGTATGAGTACTATCTGGTCTAACAGGTGTAGAGCTGTGTGTGTCTCCTGTATGAGTACTATCTGGTCTAACAGGTGTAGAGCTGTGTGTCTCTCTCCTGTATGAGTACTATCTGGTCTAACAGGTGTAGAGCTGTGTGTCTCTCTCCTGTATGAGTACTATCTGGTCTAACAGGTGTAGAGCTGTGTGTCTCTCTCCTGTATGAGTACTATCTGGTCTAACAGGTGTAGAGCTGTGTGTCTCTCTCCTGTATGAGTACTATCTGGTCTAACAGGTGTAGAGCTGTGTGTCTCTCTCCTGTATGAGTACTATCTGGTCTAACAGGTGTAGAGCTGTGTGTCTCTCTCCTGTATGAGTACTATCTGGTCTAACAGGTGTAGAGCTGTGTCTCTCTGACCTGTATGAGTACTATCTGGTCTAACAGGTGTAGAGCTGTGTGTCTCCTGTATGAGTACTATCTGGTCTAACAGGTGTAGAGCTGTGTGTCTCTCTCCTGTATGAGTACTATCTGGTCTAACAGGTGTAGAGCTGTGTGTCTCCTGTATGAGTACTATCTGGTCTAACAGGTGTAGAGCTGTGTGTGTCCCCTGTATGAGTACTATCTGGTCTAACAGGTGTAGAGCTGTGTCTCTCTCCTGTATGAGTACTATCTGGTCTAACAGGCTGTGTCTCTTTGACCTGTATGAGTACTATCTGGTCTAACAGGTGTAGAGCTGTGTGTCTCCTGTATGAGTACTATCTGGTCTAACAGGTGTAGAGCTGTGTGTGTCCCCTGTATGAGTACTATCTGGTCTAACAGGTGTAGAGCTGTGTGTGTCCCCTGTATGAGTACTATCTGGTCTAACAGGTGTAGAGCTGGTTGTCTCCTGTATGAGTACTATCTGGTCTAACAGGTGTAGAGCTGTGTGTCTCTGACCTGTATGAGTACTATCTGGTCTAACAGGTGTAGAGCTGTGTGTCTCTGACCTGTATGAGTACTATCTGGTCTAACAGGTGTAGAGCTGTGTGTCTCCTGTATGAGTACTATCTGGTCTAACAGGTGTAGAGCTGTGTCTCTCCTGTATGAGTACTATCTGGTCTAACAGGTGTAGAGCTGTGTCTTTCCTGTATGAGTACTATCTGGTCTAACAGGTGTAGAGCTGTGTGTCTCCTGTATGAGTACTATCTGGTCTAACAGGTGTAGAGCTGTGTGTGTCCCCTGTATGAGTACTATCTGGTCTAACAGGTGTAGAGCTGTGTCTCTCTGACCTGTATGAGTACTATTTGGTCTAACAGGTGTAGAGCTGTGTGTCTCCTGTATGAGTACTATCTGGTCTAACAGGTGTAGAGCTGTGTGTCTCCTGTATGAGTACTATCTGGTCTAACAGCTGTGTTTCTCCTGTATGAGTACTATCTGGTCTAACAGCTGTGTTTCTCCTGTATGAGTACTATCTGGTCTAACAGGTATAGAGCTGTGTCTCTCCTGTATGAGTACTATCTGGTCTAACAGGTGTAGAGCTGTGTGTCTCCTGTATGAGTACTATCTGGTCTAACAGGTGTAGAGCTGTGTCTCCTGTATGAGTACTATCTGGTCTAACAGGTGTAGAGCTGTGTCTCCTGTATGAGTACTATCTGGTCTAACAGGTGTAGAGCTGTGTCTCCTGTATGAGTACTATCTGGTCTAACAGGTGTAGAGTTGTGTGTGTCTCCTGTATGAGTACTATCTGGTCTAACAGGTGTAGAGCTGTGTGTCTCCTGTATGAGTACTACCTGGTCTAACAGGTGTAGAGCTGTGTGTGTCTCCTGTATTAGTACTATCTGGTCTAACAGGTGTAGAGCTGTGTGTCTCTGACCTGTTTGAGTACTATCTGGTCTAACAGGTGTAGAGCTGTGTGTGTCTCCTGTATGAGTACTATCTGGTCTAACAGGTGTAGAGCTGTGTGTCTCTGACCTGTATGAGTACTATCTGGTCTAACAGGTGTAGAGCTGTGTGTGTCTCCTGTATGAGTACTATCTGGTCTAACAGGTGTAGAGCTGTGTCTCTGACCTGTATGAGTACTATCTGGTCTAACAGGTGTAGAGCTGTGTGTGTCTACTGTATGAGTACTATCTGGTCTAACAGGTGTAGAGCTGTGTGTGTCTACTGTATGAGTACTATCTGGTCTAACAGGTGTAGAGCTGTGTGTCTCCTGTATGAGTACTATCTGGTCTAACAGGTGTAGAGCTGTGTGTCTCCTGTATGAGTACTATCTGGTCTAACAGCTGTGTTTCTCCTGTATGAGTACTATCTGGTCTAACAGGTATAGAGCTGTGTCTCTCCTGTATGAGTACTATCTGGTCTAACAGGTGTAGAGCTGTGTGTCTCCTGTATGAGTACTATCTAGTTTAACAGGTGTAGAGCTGTGTCTCCTGTATGAGTACTATCTGGTCTAACAGGTGTAGAGCTGTGTGTCTCCTGTATGAGTACTACCTGGTCTAACAGGTGTAGAGCTGTGTGTGTCTCCTGTATTAGTACTATCTGGTCTAACAGGTGTAGAGCTGTGTGTCTCTGACCTGTTTGAGTACTATCTGGTCTAACAGGTGTAGAGCTGTGTGTGTCTCCTGTATGAGTACTATCTGGTCTAAGAGGTGTAGAGCTGTGTGTCTCTGACCTGTATGAGTACTATCTGGTCTAACAGGTGTAGAGCTGTGTGTGTCTCCTGTATGAGTACTATCTGGTCTAACAGGTGTAGAGCTGTGTCTCTGACCTGTATGAGTACTATCTGGTCTAACAGGTGTAGAGCTGTGTGTGTCTACTGTATGAGTACTATCTGGTCTAACAGGTGTAGAGCTGTGTGTGTCTACTGTATGAGTACTATCTGGTCTAACAGGTGTAGAGCTGTGTGTCTCCTGTATGAGTACTATCTGGTCTAACAGGTGTAGAGCTGTGTGTCTCCTGTATGAGTACTATCTGGTCTAACAGGTGTAGAGCTGTGTGTCTACTGTATGAGTACTATCTGGTCTAACAGGTGTAGAGCTGTGTCTCTCTGACCTGTATGAGTACTATCTGGTCTAACAGGTGTAGAGCTGTGTCTCTGACCTGTATGAGTACTATCTGGTCTAACAGGTGTAGAGCTGTGTCTCTGACCTGTATGAGTATTATCTGGTCTAACAGGTGTAGAGCTGTGTCTCTCTGACCTGTATGAGTACTATCTGGTCTAATAGGTGTAGAGCTGTGTGTCTCCTGTATGAGTACTATCTGGTCTAACAGGTGTAGAGCTGTGTGTCTCCTGTATGAGTACTATCTGGTCTAACAGGTATAGAGCTGTGTGTCTCCTGTATGAGTACTATCTGGTCTAACAGGTGTAGAGCTGTGTCTCTGACCTGTATGAGTACAATATGGCCGTCAGCAGGTGTCGAGATGTTGTTGGTGTATTCCTCCAGTGTTTTAACGACAGTCTTCCTCTGATCTGCTCTGCCGTCTGCTCCATCACCACACACAGGACTCCCGCCCCCTGGAGGACTGGTGCTGTATTACAACACATAGTTAATATAGACACCACCTCCTCCACCACAGGACTACTGCCCCCTGGGGGACTGGTGCTGTATTACACAACAACACATAGTTAATATAGACACCACCTCCTCCACCACACAGGACTACTGCCCCCTGGAGAACTGGTGCTGTATTACACAACAACACATAGTTAATATAGACACCACCTCCTCCACCACACAGGACTACTGCCCCCTGGGGGACTGGTGCTGTATTACACAAAACATAGTTAATATAGACACCACCTCCTCCACCACACAGGACTACTGCCCCCTGGAGGACTGGTGCTGTATTACACAACAACACATAGTTAATATAGACTCCACCACACAGGACTACTGCCCCCTGGGGGACTGGTGCTGTATTACACAACAACACACAGTTAATATAGACACCACCTCCTCCACCACACAGGACTACTGCCCCCTGGAGGACTGGTGCTGTATTACACAACAACACACAGTTAATATAGACACCACCTCCTCCACCACACAGGACTACTGCCCCCTGGGGGACTGGTGCTGTATTACAACACATAGTTAATATAGACACCACCTCCTCCACCACACAGGACTACTGCCCCCTGGAGGACTGGTGCTGTATTACACAACACATAGTTAATATAGACACCACCTCCTCCACCACACAGGACTACTGCCCCCTGGAGGACTGGTGCTGTATTACACAACACATAGTTAATATAGACACCACCTCCTCCACCACACAGGACTACTGCCCCCTGGAGGACTGGTGCTGTATTACAACACATAGTTAATATAGACACCACCTCCTCCACCACACAGGACTACTGCCCCCTGGGGGACTGGTGCTGTATTACAACACATAGTTAATATAGACACCACCTCCTCCACCACACAGCACTACTGCCCCCTGGAGGACTGTATCATGTATTATCCCAGAGAGACTTCCTGTCATTCCAGTCAGGTAGTTACTATTAGAGGAAACAGTCAGTTCCCCAGACAGCCAGTCTCACCTGGTGTAGTCCACTACTGTTCCTGGTCCGTCGGACGCTTGGACCTTACGGTTCCTCTTGGCTTTGCTTCCCTTTATACAGCTGCTCTGATTGGCTGCCTCTGTTCCTCCGGCCACGCTCACAACCCCAGCGGTCCTCCTCCCTTCTTCTCTGTTGGTCTTGATCTTCCTCTGAGTTTCTCCTCCTTTCATCCCCCTCTCCGTCGGAGGCCTTACGGAAGCTCTCTCGTCCTCTCTTTCCGTCTCTTTCTCTACGTCACGTTTGAGGTTGCAGGTTTTTACGGTGTCGGTGAGCTCCACTCTGGGAGATTTGATTTGGGGCACGTCCATCTCTTTATCAGACATACTCCTCTCTTCCTTTCTTGTTTTCCTCTGTTTCCCCTCTTCCTCCTCCTCCTCCTTCCTCCTCCTCTTCTCAGATTTGGTGTCTGGAGTTTTGCCAGAGGCTCTCTCCTGCTCTCTACCCAGCCTGTTGTCAGCCTCTCTCCTGGGCTTGTCCTCTCTCCCCGAGCCCCTGTCCTGCCGAACCCCTGGATCTCTCTTCCCTCTCTGCTCCTCCTTGGCTGGTCTGGAATGGTCCAGGTCTGTTCTGACAGGTTTAAACTGGTTTGGGTCGGTTCTAACTGGTTTAAACTGGTCTGGGTCGGTTCTAACTGTGTTGAACTGGTTTAGGTCGATTCTGAACGGTTTAAACTGGTCTGGGTCGGTTCTAACTGGTTTAAACTGGTTTAGGTCAGTTCTAACTGTGTTGAACTGGTCTGGGTCTGTTTTAACTGGTTTAAACTGGTCTGGGCTGGTTCTAACTGGTTTAAACTGGTTTAGGTCAGTTCTAACTGTGTTGAACTGGTCTGGGTCGGTTCTGACAGGTTTAAACCGGTTTGGGTCAGTTCTAACCGGTTTGAATGAGTCTGGGTGGGGTTTAGGAGGAGGTCGTTTGGGAGCTGATGCTAGAGGTGCAGGGGATATGAGTTCCACCTCTCTTCGGGGGGAAGTGGAAGAGTCTGGTTGGAAGGGAATAGATTCATCTCTGACCCGTTTGACTGCCGGTTCTGTTAGAGAAGTCTCCTGGTAGGCCGTTCCGGCTGGGGTGGTCTTATCCCGGGCTGTACCGGTCTTGTCCTGGTCCGTCTCTACGTCTCTATCTCTGGCGGTCTTCCAGCTCTTGGACGACGAGTCTTTCCTCGCTGCTCTGGAATCCGGTCTGCCTTTATACACCTTTCTCCTCACTTCCTTCTCCTTAACGTCCCTGGTCCACCTATCCGCTTTGTCCGGGGGGACTAAGTCTGAGTCGCCGCTGTCTATTGGCTCGTCCCGTACGGGGGTGGAGTCATCATGGCTTGACGAACCAACGGGAGTACTCCTGGTTCTCTCCTCCTCCTCCTCTTTCCGAGCGTCGTCCGTAGAGTCCGATGCACTGAAGGCCTCCCCTGCCTCTTTCCCTTGCTCAGTCTTCCTCCTCTTCCTGTGCTTCTGCTCTTTCAGGTCGGAGGTCGCGGCGACGCTCGACGACGGATCTCTGTCACCCTTAGCGACCTTCAGCGGCGTCTGAGGATCCTGATTGGCTGACCGGGTCACCGGCAGATTACCAAACTGCTCGGCACACTTCTCCTGGTAAGTCATTGGCTGGTTCCTGCCCCTGGGGGAAGGGTTTGAGGAGGGAGGGGGATAGTCTTCACCTCGCCTCCTCTCACGGCTGAAGGGGGAAGATCCACGGCCCAGGCGGTGTCGAGGGGAGGGGTAAAAGTCAGAGGGTGGAGGAGGGTTGAAGGGGTCTCTGTCTCGTCCGGCTTGGGGTGGCACAGGGGCGGGGGCGAAACTAAAGGCGGGTCGACCCCTGTAGGGAGGGGGGTTATTGGGAGGAGGAGGGTCGTGGGAGTTGTAGTTTTTGAAGTATTTCTCGTACCATTCTCTGTACTCCTTCTCCCACTCCCGGTACCTCTCCCTCTCGTACGGGTCATTGTGTTCTGGACCACGGTCGTACGCCGCCGGCTCCCGATCCCTCTCCCGGATCCGGCCCGGGTATTTCCTCTCACCTTCCGGTGACGGACCAGCGACGACAGGTTTCCTGGAGCTTGTGGGTGGAGGAGTGTGGGTTCGGTACCCACCTTGGCCAGGTGATTTAGAGCGTGACCGGTAACCTCGTCCCCGTCCTCTACCACGTCCCGCACCGTCTCGGTCCCTGAAAGGCGGCGGCGAGCGCGATCGGCGATAGCCACGGGAACGGGAGCGGTAGCCGCGAGGTCGTCCGCGGCGGCGGGAGTACGGAGAGGAGCGGGAGTAAGACCTGGAACGGGATCTGGAACGAGACCTGGAACGGGATCTGGAACGACTGGAGGAACGGGAGTATGAACGAGAACGGGATTTGGAGTAGGATGAGCTACTGTAGGAAGACCTGGACCTGGAGAGAGAGACAGAGAGAGAGAGAGACAGAGACAGAGACAGAGACAGAGACAGAGAGAGAGAGAGACAGAGAGAGAGACAGAGAGAGAGACAGAGAGAGAGACAGAGAGAGAGACAGAGAGAGAGACAGAGAGAGAGACAGAGAGAGAGACAGAGACAGAGACAGAGAGACAGAGACAGAGACAGAGACAGAGACAGAGACAGAGACAGAGAGAGAGAGAGAGAGAGAGAGAGAGAGAGAGAGAGAGAGAGAGAGAGAGAGAGAGAGAGAGAGAGAGAGAGAGAGAGAGAGAGAGAGAGAGAGAGAGAGAGAGAGAGAGAGAGAGAGAGAGAGAGAGAGAGAGAGAGAGAGAGAGATGGACAGATGGAGACAGAGAAAGAAAGTGAGATGGACAGATGGAGAGGAAGAGAGAGAGAGATGGGGAAGAGATTAAGTGTGAGTAGTATACAATACTATTGTTAGTATATAATACTACTACGCAGGTATAGAATACTATTATACAAGTATTATAGGAGTATTTTATTACAGTTATGAGTACTATGTGAAAATTGCATAGGTATTAAACGAGTATTATCTTTCTGTATTATATGAGTATTATACCTGGAATAAGAGCGTCTCCTTCTGTATTATATGAGTATTATACCTGGAATAAGACCGTCTCCTCTCCTTCTGTATTATATGAGTATTATACCTGGAATAAGAGCGTCTCCTCTCCTTCTGTATTATATGAGTATTATACCTGGAATAAGAGCGTCTCCTTCTGTATTATATGAGTATTATACCTGGAATAAGAGCGTCTCCTCTCCTTCTGTATTATATGAGTATTATACCTGGAATAAGAGCGTCTCCTCTCCTTCTGTATTATATGAGTATTATACCTGGAATAAGAGCATCTCCTCTCCTTCTGTATTATATGAGTATTATACCTGGAATAAGAGCGTCTCCTCTCCTTCTGTATTATATGAGTATTATACCTGGAATAAGAGCGTCTCCTCTCCTTCTGTATTATATGAGTATTATACCTGGAATAAGAGCGTCTCCTCTCCTTCTGTATTATATGAGTATTATACCTGGAATAAGACCGTCTCCTCTCCTTCTGTATTATATGAGTATTATACCTGGAATAACAGCGTGTCCTCTCCTTCTGTATTATATGAGTATTATACCTGGAATAAGAGCGTCTCCTCTCCTTCTGTATTATATGAGTATTATACCTGGAATAAGACCGTCTCCTTCTGTATTATATGAGTATTACACCTGGAATAAGAGCGTCTCCTTCTGTATTATATGAGTATTATACCTGGAATAAGAGCGTCTCCTCTCCTTCTGTATTATATGAGTATTATACCTGGAATAAGAGCGTCTCCTCTCCTTCTGTATTATATGAGTATTATACCTGGAATAAGAGCGTCTCCTCTCCTTCTGTATTATATGAGTATTATACCTGGAATAAGAGCATCTCCTCTCCTTCTGTATTATATGAGTATTATACCTGGAATAAGTGCGTCTCCTCTCCTACTGTATTATATGAGTATTATACCTGGAATAAGAGCGTCTCCTCTCCTTCTGTATTATATAAGTATTACACCTGGAATAAGAGCGTCTCCTCTCCTTCTGTATTATATGAGTATTATACCTGGAATAAGACCGTCTCCTCTCCTTCTGTATTATATGAGTATTATACCTGGAATAAGAGCGTCTCCTCTCCTTCTGTATTATATGAGTATTATACCTGGAATAAGAGCGTCTCCTCTCCTTCTGTATTATATGAGTATTATACCTGGAATAAGAGAGTCTCCTCTCCTTCTGTATTATATGACTATTATACCTGGAATAAGAGGGTCTCCTCTCCTTCTGTATTATATGAGTATTATACCTGGAATAAGAGGGTCTCCTCTCCTTCTGTATTATATGAGTATTATACCTGGAATAAGAGCGTCTCCTCTTCTTCTGTATTATATGAGTATTATACCTGGAATAAGACCGTCTCCTCTCCTTCTGTATTATATGAGTATTATACCTGGAATAAGACCGTCTCCTCTCCTTCTGTATTATATGAGTATTATACCTGGAATAAGAGAGTCTCCTCTCCTTCTGTATTATATGAGTATTATACCTGGAATAAGAGCGTCTCCTCTCCTTCTGTATTATATGAGTATTATACCTGGAATAAGAGCGTCTCCTCTCCTTCTGTATTATATGAGTATTACACCTGGAATAAGAGCGTCTCCTCTCCTTCTGTATTATATGAGTATTATACCTGGAATAAGAGCGTCTCATTTCCTTCTGTATTATATGAGTATTATACCTGGAATAAGAGCGTCTCCTCTCCTTCTGTATTATATGAGTATTATACCTGGAATAAGAGCGTCTCCTCTCCTTCTGTATTATATGAGTATTATACCTGGAATAAGAGCGTCTCCTCTCCTTCTGTATTATATGAGTATTATACCTGGAATAAGAGCGTCTCCTCTCCTTCTGTATTATATGAGTATTATACCTGGAATAAGAGCGTCTCCTCTCCTTCTGTATTATATGAGTATTACACCAGGAATAAGAGGGTCTCCTCTCCTGTATTATATGAGTATTACACCTGGAATAAGAGCGTCTCCTCTCCTTCTGTATTATATGAGTATTATACCTGGAATAAGAGCGTCTCCTCTCCTTCTGTATTATATGAGTATTATACCTGGAATAAGAGCGTCTCCTCTCCTTCTGTATTATATGAGTATTATACCTGGAATAAGAGAGTCTCCTCTCCTTCTGTATTATATGAGTATTATACCTGGAATAAGACCGTCTCCTCTCCTTCTGTATTATATGAGTATTACACCAGGAATAAGAGGGTCTCCTCTCCTGTATTATATGAGTATTACACCTGGAATAAGAGCGTCTCCTCTCCTCCTGTATTATATGAGTATTATACCTGGAATAAGAGCGTCTCCTCTCCTCCTGTATTATATGAGTATTATACCTGGAATAAGAGCGTCTCCTCTCCTTCTGTATTATATGAGTATTATACCTGGAATAAGACCGTCTCCTCTCCTTCTGTATTATATGAGTATTATACCTGGAATAAGAGCGTCTCCTCTCCTTCTGTATTATATGAGTATTATACCTGGAATAAGACCGTCTCCTTCTGTATTATATGAGTATTATACCTGGAATAAGAGCGTCTCCTCTCCTTCTGTATTATATGAGTATTATACCTGGAATAAGAGCGTCTCCTCTCCTTCTGTATTATATGAGTATTATACCTGGAATAAGACCGTCTCCTCTCCTTCTGTATTATATGAGTATTATACCTGGAATAAGAGAGTCTCCTCTCCTTCTGTATTATATGAGTATTATACCTGGAATAAGACCGTCTCCTTCTGTATTATATGAGTATTATACCTGGAATAAGACCGTCTCCTCTCCTTCTGGATCTTTCTGTACTCCAGCAGCTCTTTGGCGAAGTCGTTCGTGAACTCATCCAGCTTGGACTTTTCCCGGTTACCGTAGCGACAGTGGGAGCTGGGACGACGACAGGAAGAGAGAGAAGCAATACCGCAAAAAAAGTTTCAACGATAAAACTAGAGCGATCGAAAAAGACTTGGCCTGAGACTTTAGTTCAGCGGGCTAACCGTCTCGCAGCGGCGAGGCACGATGACCAGAGGAAGACCACCCACTAAACAGTCCATCAGAACAGAGGTAGACTACCCACTAAACAGTCCATCAGAACAGAGGTAGACTACCCACTAAACAGTCCATCAGAACAGAGGTAGACTACCCACTAAACAGTCCATCAGAACAGAGGTAGACTACCCACTAAACAGTCCATCAGAACAGAGGTAGACTACCCACTAAACAGTCCATCAGAACAGAGGAAGACTAGCCACTAAACAGTCCATCAGAACAGAGGAAGACTACCCACTAAACAGTCCATCAGAACAGAGGTAGACTACCCACTAAACAGACAGTCCATCAGAACAGAGGTAGACTACCCACTAAACAGACAGTCCATCAGAACAGAGGTAGACTACCCACTAAACAGTCCATCAGAACAGAGGTAGACTACCCACTAAACAGTCCATCAGAACAGAGGTAGACTACCCACTAAACAGTCCATCAGAACAGAGGTAGACTACCCACTAAACAGTCCATCAGAACAGAGGTAGACCACCCACTAAACAGTCCATCAGAACAGAGGTAGACTACCCACTAAACAGTCCATCAGAACAGAGGTAGACTACCCACTAAACAGTCCATCAGAACAGAGGTAGACTACCCACTAAACAGTCCATCAGAACAGAGGTAGACTACCCACTAAACAGTCCATCAGAACAGAGGTAGACTACCCACTAAACAGTCCATCAGAACAGAGGTAGACTACCCACTAAACAGTCCATCAGAACAGAGGTAGACTACCCACTAAACAGTCCATCAGAACAGAGGAAGACTACCCACTAAACAGTCCATCAGAACAGAGGAAGACTAGCCACTAAACAGTCCATCAGAACAGAGGAAGACTACCCACTAAACAGTCCATCAGAACAGAGGTAGACTACCCACTAAACAGTCCATCAGAACAGAGGAAGACTACCCACTAAACAGTCCATCAGAACAGAGGTAGACTACCCACTAAACAGACAGTCCATCAGAACAGAGGTAGACTACCCACTAAACAGTCCATCAGAACAGAGGTAGACTACCCACTAAACAGTCCATCAGAACAGAGGTAGACTACCCACTAAACAGTCAGTCCATCAGAACAGAGGTAGACTACCCACTAAACAGTCAGTCCATCAGAACAGAGGTAGACTACCCACTAAACAGACCATCAGAACAGAGGTAGACTACCCACTAAACAGTCCATCAGAACAGAGGAAGACTACCCACTAAACAGTCCATCAGAACAGAGGAAGACTACCCACTAAACAGTCAGTCCATCAGAACAGAGGTAGACTACCCACTAAACAGTCCATCAGAACAGAGGTAGACTACCCACTAAACAGTCCATCAGAACAGAGGTAGACTACCCACTAAACAGACCATCAGAACAGAGGTAGACTACCCACTAAACAGTCCATCAGAACAGAGGTAGACTACCCACTAAACAGTCCATCAGAACAGAGGTAGACTACCCACTAAACAGTCCATCAGAACAGAGGAAGACTACCCACTAAACAGTCCATCAGAACAGAGGTAGACTACCCACTAAACAGTCAGTCCATCAGAACAGAGGGAGACTACCCACTAAACAGTCAGTCCATCAGAACAGAGGTAGACTACCCACTAAACAGTCCATCAGAACAGAGGTAGACTACCCACTAAACAGTCCATCAGAACAGAGGTAGACTACCCACTAAACAGACAGTCCATCAGAACAGAGGAAGACTACCCACTAAACAGACAGTCCATCAGAACAGAGGTAGACTACCCACTAAACAGTCCATCAGAACAGAGGAAGACTACCCACTAAACAGTCAGTCCATCAGAACAGAGGTAGACCACCCACTAAACAGTCCATCAGAACAGAGGTAGACTACCCACTAAACAGACAGTCCATCAGAACAGAGGAAGACTACCCACTAAACAGACAGTCCATCAGAACAGAGGAAGACTACCCACTAAACAGACCATCAGAACAGAGGTAGACTACCCACTAAACAGACAGTCCATCAGAACAGAGGTAGACTACCCACTAAACAGTCCATCAGAACAGAGGAAGACTACCCACTAAACAGACAGTCCATCAGAACAGAGGTAGACTACCCACTAAACAGTCAGTCTACTCACTTATCCTTAAGCCTCTTCTGTTGTCTGTAGAACTCATCCTTGGACAGGAAGGAAGAGGGGATTGGCTTCCCGGTGAGGGGGGGCTGGGTGTTGGGGGGCGCCCAGGGGGGGTTGGTGACTCCTGGGGTGGGGGGGTAGCCAGGAGGGGGCAGGGAGAAGTTCGAGGGGGGCTGTTGCCCCGGGGGGAAGTGGGGAGGCGGGTAGTGGGGGGGTATGACACCTGGGGGATGGGGGAGAGGGGAGGAGAAAATGGAGGGAGGGTTGTAGAGAGGGGGTGGCACGTTGGAGGGCGGCGGAGGCTGGGAGGGAGGGGCGCGGTCGCTATGGTTCCTGCCACGACCTGAGGGGCTGGAGAGAGAGAGACAGGAACAGAACGTGACATCATTAGTCAGGTGAGGCAAGAGATGACTGAGCAAAGGCAGTTAACACAGAGAGAAAACACACACCTGTATCTGTCCCAATGGACTGGTCCTTCAGGAAGTCTGGGAGGAGGACCTGTCGTTTAGGAGGAGAACAACACCGTTAACTTCTTTGGGATAGGGGGCAGTATTTTCACGGCCGGATTAAAAAAACATACCCGATTTAATCTGGTTATTACTCTTGCCCAGAAACTAGAATATGCATATAATTCGTAGATTTGGATAGAAAACACTATAAAGTTTCTAAAACTGTTTGAATGGTGTCTGTGAGTATAACAGAACTCATATGGCAGGCAAAAACCTGAGAAGATTCCATACAGGAAGTGCCCTGTCTGACAATTTGTTGTCCTTCTGTTGCATCTCTATCGACATTACAGCATCTGTGCTGTAACGTGACATTTCTAAGGCTTCCATTGGCTCTCTAAAGCCGCCAGAAAGTGGAATGGGGTGTCTGCTGTCTCTGGGCAAAGTATAACAGCTCTGTTTGTAAGTGGTCAGCCTGGGGACAGTGAGACTGGAGATGCGCGTTCACGAGACTTCACAATTTTTTTCTTTCAGTCTTTGAATGAATACAACGTTGGAATATTATCGCTATTTTACGAGAAAAATAGCATAAAAAATTATTTTAAACAGCGTTTGACATGCTTCTAAGTACGGTAATGGAATATTTTGAATTTCTTTTGTCACAAAATGCGCTCGCGCGTTACCCTTCGGATAGTGACCTGAACGCACGAACAAAACGGAGGTATTTGGATATAACTATGGATTATTTGGAACCAAACCAACATTTGTTGTTGAAGTAGAAGTCCTGGGAGTGCATTCTGACGAAGAACAGCAAAAGTAATCAAATTTTTCTAATAGTAATTCTGAGTTTAGTGAACGCCAAACTTGGTGGGTGTCAAATTAGCTAGCCTGTGATGGCCGGGCTATCTACACAGAATATTGCAAAATGTGGTTTCGCCGAAAAGCTATTTTAAAATCGGACATAGCGATTGCATAAAGGAGTTCTGTATCTATAATTCTTAAAATAATTTATGTATTTTGTCAACGTTTATCATGAGTAATTTAGTAAATTCACCGGAAGTTTTCGGTGGGAATGCTAGTTCTGAACATCACATGCTAATGTAAAAAGCTGTTTTTTGATATAAATATGAACAAAACATGCATGTATTGTATAACATAATGTCCTAAGTGTGTCATCTGATGAAGATCATCAAAGGTTAGTGCTGAATTTAGCTGTGGTTTGGGTTTTTGTGACATTATATGCTAGGTTTGAAAATGGGTGTGTGGTTATTTTGGTCTATGTTCTCTCCTGACATAATCTAATGTTTTGCTTTCGCTGTAAAGCCTTTTTGAAAATCGGACAATGTGGTTAGATTAACGAGAGTCTTGTCTTTAAAATGCTGTAAAATAGTTGATTGTTTGAGAAAATTGAATTGTGGTATTTTAGTTGTTTTTTTGTATTTCGCGCCGTGCGATGCCATTGGCTGTTGGCTAGGGGTTCCGCAGGCGGAACGTCTGTCCTCAACAGTGTGAGTTGATTGGAGGAGAAGGACTCTGAGGGGGGGGGGTTTACCTGTCCTCTGCAGGGAGGAGTGACCGTCAGACTGGGGTTGGCCCATCACTGGAACACGATATCCCTATAGACAACACACACACACACACACACACACACACACACAGGTAGCAACAACAACGTGACGTCTGATATTACAGACCCGATCCATTTGGAAGGTGTGTGTGTGTGTGTGTGTGTGTGTGTGTGTGTGTGTGTGTGTGTGTGTGTGTGTGTGTGTGTGTGTGTTGTTCACCTTGGCTAGAGGGGGGTCGGCTGAGACCACCACAGGCTGAACTCCTCCACTCTCTGGCTCTCTGGAAAAACAGACATGTAGCATCGTTACTAACGAGAGACAAAGAGAACGAGAGAACGAGAGAAAAATTAAGAATCTTACTTTGTTATAATAAGCGTGTTGTTGTGATTGGTTGGGTGCTGAGGGGAGGGCCCCGTTGAGTTATAGGAGGAGCCAGCAGCCATGTGGGAGGAGTTATTATGGTTCCCGACTCTACGGTGGAAATAACACAATAGACGTCAGAGGAAAATGGCACCCAGACACCTGAGGGGTTATTCAGCATTTAACACTAGTGACAACTACATTTATCTTACCTGAGGGGCGGGCCAACCTGCTGCTGCTGCTGCTGAGCCAATGGTGGCGTGTCTAAGGCTGGAGGGCGGGGCATGAGAGGGTCCTGCTGGCTCCTGATAGGCTGGAGAGGAGGGGTGGGGACGACGAGGGGCTGGGCTACTCTCATCATCATGCGGTTGGTGTAACCGGTCTCGTTCTTAAAGTTATTTACCGCCTGGGGGAGGAGAGGGAGAGGAAGAGGGGAGGAGGAGGGGGAGGGGGAGAGGAAGAGGGGGAGGGGGAGGGGGAGAGGAAGAGGGGAGGAGGAGGGGGAGGGGGAAGGAGAGGAGAGGAGAGGAATTCAACATGTTTCTACAGTATGTTACTAATGAATTCAACATGTTTCTACAGTATGTTACATGAACAGTATGTTGTTTTATTTCATTTTTATTTAACCTTTATTTAACAGTACATAGTATTGAATACACAGTGCAGTCGGAAAGTATTCAGACCCCAGCCTTATTCTAAAATGGATTAAAAAAGTTCCCTCAATCTACACACAATACCCCACAATGACATCGCAATACCCCACAATGACATCGCAATACCCCACAATGACATCGCAATACCCCACAATGACATCGCAATACCCCACAATGACATCGCAATACCCCACAATGACATCGCAATACCCCACAATGACATCGCAATACCCCACAATGACATCACAATACCCCACAATGACATCACAATACCCCATAATGACATCACAATACCCCACAATGACATCACAATACCCCATAATGACATCACAATACCCCACAATGACATCACAATACCCCATAATGACATCACAATACCCCACAATGACATCACAATACCCCATAATGACATCACAATACCCCACAATGACATCACAATACCCCATAATGACAAAGTGAAAACAGGTTTTAAGAAATGTTAGCAAATTTTGCTATGAGATTTGAAATTGATTTCAGGTGCCTCCTGTTTCCATTGATCATCCTTGAGATGTTTCTACAACTTGATTGGAGACCACCTGTGGTAAATTCAATTGATTGGACATGATTTGGAAAGGCAAACACCTGTCTATATAAGGTCCCACAGTTGACAGTGCATGTCAGAGCAAAAACCAAGCCATGAGGTTAAAGGAATTGTCCGTAGAGCTCAGAGACAGGATTGTGTCGAGGCACAGATCTGGGGAAGGGTACCAAAACATTTCTGCAGCATTGAAGGTCCCCAAGAACACAGTGGCCTCCATCATTCTGAAATGGAAGAAGTTTGGAACCACCAAGACTCTTCCTAGAGCTGGCCGTCCGGCCAAACAAGATTCTCTGGTCTGTTGAAACCATGATTGAACTCCTTGGCAAGAATTCCAAGCATCACGTCTGGAGGAAACCTGGCACCATCCCTACGGTGAAGCATGGTGGTGGCAGCATCATGCTGTGGGGATGTTTTTCCATCGGCAGGGACTGGGAGACTAGTCAGGATCAAGGGAAAGATGAACGGAGGAAAGTACAGAGAGATCCTTGATGAAAACCTGCTTCAGAGCCCTCAGGACCCCAGACTGGGGCGAAGGTTCACCTTCCAACAGGACAAACAACCCTAAGTACACAGCCAAGACAACACAGGAGTGGCTTCGGGACAAGTCTCTGAATGTCCTTGAGTGGCCCAGCCAGAGCCCGGACTTGAACCCGATCAAACATCTCTGGAGAGACCTGAAAATAGCTGTGCAGCGACGCTCCCCATCAAACCTGACAGAGCTTGAGAGGATCTGCAGAGAAGAATGGGAGAAACTTCCCAAATACAGGTTTGCCAAGCTTGTAGAGTCAAACCCAAGACTCGAGGCTGTAATCGCTGCCAAAGGTGCTTCAACAAAGTACTGAGTAAAGGGTCATGAATACTTATGTAAATGTAATATTTTATTTTTGTATTTATTTTTAATCCATTTTCAAAAATCTCAAAATCTGTTTTTACATTGTCATTATGGGGTATTGTGATGTCATTATGGGGTATTGTGATGTCATTATGGGGTATTGTGATGTCATTATGGGGTATTGTGATGTCATTATGGGGTATTGTGATGTCATTATGGGGTATTGTGTGTAGATTTTAATTCATTTTAGAACAAGGCTGTAAAGTAACAAAATGTGGAAAAAGTCAAGGGGTCTGAATACTTTCCGAAGACAATGTATATTGTAGAAAATATTTCATACACGTTACCTTCCTAAATAAAACCCAGGGTTGAGCAGGCGCTGCCTGAGAGAGTTTTACCTGGCGTAGGAATTTATTGGCTATGAGGGCGTCAGGGGAGACATCCGATTGGCTACAGGTGGGACACACATGTTCCTCTGACTCCAGCAGAGACGTACGGATACCTGAGGAGAGGAGACAGCATCAGTCACTAGGGATACCTGAGGAGAGGAGACAGCATCAGTCACTAGGGATACCTGAGGAGACAGCATCAGTCACTATGGATACCTGAGGAGAGGAGACAGCATCAGTCACTAGGGATACCTGAGGAGAGGAGACAGCATCAGTCACTAGGGATACCTGAGGAGAGGAGACAGCATCAGTCACTAGGGATACCTGAGGAGAGGAGACAGCATCAGTCACTATGGATACCTGAGGAGAGGAGACAGCATCAGTCACTATGGATACCTGAGGAGAGGAGACAGCATCAGTCACTAGGGATACCTGAGGAGACAGCATCAGTCACTATGGATACCTGAGGAGACAGCATCAGTCACTATGGATACCTGAGGAGACAGCATCAGTCACTAGGGATACCTGAGGAGACAGCATCAGTCACTAGGGATACCTGAGGAGAGGAGACAGCATCAGTCACTAGGGATACCTGAGGAGAGGAGACAGCATCAGTCACTAGGGATACCTGAGGAGAGGAGACAGCATCAGTCACTAGGGATACCTGAGGAGAGGAGACAGCATCAGTCACTAGGGATACCTGAGGAGAGGAGACAGCATCAGTCACTATGGATACCTGAGGAGAGGAGACAGCATCAGTCACTATGGATACCTGAGGAGAGGAGACAGCATCAGTCACTAGGGATACCTGAGGAGACAGCATCAGTCACTAGGGATACCTGAGGAGACAGCATCAGTCACTAGGGATACCTGAGGAGACAGCATCAGTCACTATGGATACCTGAGGAGACAGCATCAGTCACTATGGATACCTGAGGAGACAGCATCAGTCACTAGGTATACCTGAGGAGAGGAGACAGCATCAGTCACTAGGGATACCTGAGACAGCATCAGTCACTAGGGATACCTGAGGAGACAGCATCAGTCACTAGGGATACCTGAGGAGAGAACATCAGTCACTAGGGATACCTGAGGAGAGGAGACAGCATCAGTCACTAGGTATACCTGAGGAGACAGCATCAGTCACTAGAGATACCCGAGACAGCATCAGTCACTAGGGATACCTGAGGAGAGGAGACAGCATCAGTCAGGTGTTTACAGGTGTGTGTGTTTGTTGACTCACAGTCGTCGCAGTAGGAGTTGCCGCAGCAGGGTATGACCACAGCGTCAGTCATCAGGTCTTTACACAGCAGACAGAGCAGCTCATCAGGGACCGGATCCTCGTCCTCCTCCGAACTGGACCGGTCCCTGGGGACGAACGGAGGCCTCTCCTTCTTACCTAAAGCGTAGGCCTCACTGTGGAGGACACGCGCACACACACGGTTAGACGTCAGGGGTTAAAGGTCAGGCTAACCTTAACCTTTCTAAAGCTCATGTCTGAGGTGATGACTCAAATCTCTGGCCACTTTAATTATTAAAAAATTGGATGTAATTAAAATGTATCACTAGTCACTTTAAACAATGCCACTTTATATAATGTTTACATATCCTACATTACTCATCCCATATGTATATACTGTACTCTATACCACTTTATATAATGTTTACATCCCCTACATTACTCATCTCATATGTATATACTGTACTCTATACCACTTTATATAATGTTTACATCCCCTACATTACTCATCTCATATGTATATACTGTACTCTATACCACTTTATATAATGTTTACATCCCCTACATTACTCATCTCATAATTACCGTAATTTCCGGACTTTAAGCTGCTACTTTTTCCCCCAGGCTTTGAACCTCGTGGCTTAAACAATGACGCGGCTAATATATGGATTTTTCCCGCTTTAAATTATTTTTCTCCAAAAAAACCCCCCACATTCTGTGACGTGCTCAGTTTTTTTGGCGGCATGAAGCTTTCATTAGACCAATGAAATTGGCGAACGGGGTTAAGGTCAAAACAACTATTTTTGTTTACTGTTTTAGATTAAATCGAGCGCTCTCAAACGTCCCATCGTTCTGATTACGGTAGTCATTTTGTCACCCTCATCATGGAAAAGACACGGAGAAATGCATATGATGCAGCTTTCAAGTTGAAGGCGATTGATCTGGCTGTTGGAAAAGGAAATAGAGCTGCTGCACGGGAGCTTGGTCTTAATGAGTCGATGATAAGACGTTGGAAACAGCAGCGTGAGGAATTGACTCAGTGCAAAAAGACAACTAAAGCTTACTGCTAATTTATTTATTTTTGTTACAAGCCGTGTTTCGTTTAAAGCCTATTTATTTTTGTTACAAGCCGTGTTTCGTTAAAGCCTGTGTAAAGTCCATTTGTTTCAATGTACCAGTAGGCACCTGCGGCTTATAGACATGTGCGGCTTATTTATGTTCAAAATAATATATATTTTTTTTAATTCAGTGGGTGCGGCTTATATTCAGGTGCGCTTAATAGTCCGGAAATTACGATACTGTACGGTCGGAACTAGAAGCACAAGCATTTCATCTACACTCGCATTAACACCTGCTAACCATGTGACCAATAATAAATTTGATTTGATTTGACTAGGCTTTATGATTCTGATGAAAATACGCTCTTTCTATAGTAGGGATGGCGTTCTCCCCTTTGTCAACGTGGAAGGCCACCGACGTCAGGGGGGACGGGGGTCAGAGGTCAACAGTAACTCACGCGTCTATAGTAGGGACGGCGTTCTCCCCTTGTCCACGTGGACGTCAGGGGGGACGGGGGGCAAAGGTCAACAGTAACCCACGCGTCTATAGTAGGGACGGCGTAGCGTCCGGTGTTGGTTAACAGTAACCCACGCTTCTATAGTAGGGATGGCGTAGCGTCCGGTGCTGGTTAACAGTAACCAATGCGTCTATAGTAGGGACGGCGTAGCGTCCGGTGTTGGTTAACAGTAACTCACGGGTCTATAGTAGGGACGGCGTTCTCCCCTTGTCCACGTGGACGTCAGGGGGGACGGGGGGCAAAGGTCAACAGTAACTCACGCGTCTATAGTAGGGACGGCGTTCTCCCCTTGTCCACGTGGACGTCAGGGGGGACGGGGGGCAAAGGTCAACAGTAACCCACGCGTCTATAGTAGGGACGGCGTAGCGTCCGGTGTTGGTTAACAGTAACCCACGCGTCTATAGTAGGGACGGCGTAGCGTCCGGTGTTGGTTAACAGTAACTCACGCGTCTATAGTAGGGACGGCGTAGCGTCCGGTGCTGGTTAACAGTAACTCACGCGTCTATAGTAGGGACGGCGTAGCGTCCGGTGTTGGTTAACAGTAACTCACGCGTCTATAGTAGGGACGGCGTAGCGTCCGGTGCTGGTTAACAGTAACCCACGCGTCTATAGTAGGGACGGCGTAGCGTCCGGTGTTGGTTAACAGTAACTCACGCGTCTATAGTAGGGACGGCGTAGCGTCCAGTGTTGGTTAACGTGGACGTCAGGGGGGACGGGGGTCAGGGGTCAACAGTAACTCACGCGTCTATAGTAGGGACGGCGTAGCGTCCGGTGTTGGTCAACATGGCTCCTTTTATCGACGGGTCGTCCACCTCCTTCATGAAGGAGCGGGGGATTCCGGTGCTCTTCTTGATCCTCTGGGGCGGCTCAAACCCTTTCTCCTTCTGACACACACACACACACACACACACACACACACACACACACTTACTTACTTACTGGGTTGCTCTGGATAACGATAACACACACACTGGGTTGCCCTGGACAACGATAACACACACTGGGTTGCTATGGACAACGATAACACACACAAACCAAGGAAGTGCTGTGTTACCCCGTTGGTAGGACAGTTCCTGATGTGGTGTCCGTTCTTCCCACAGCGATAACAGGTGTAGTTGGCTGGAGGGGGACCCGTCAACTTCTTCACATAACTAATAGAACAAACACAACATTAACACAACATTAACACAACATTAACACAACATTAACACAACATTAACACAACATTAACACAATATTAACACAACATTAACACAACATTAATACAACATTAAAGATTAGAGGATAGAGCTGCTGTTACATCCTGGTACTCACTGGTGGTCGGACTGGGTGGTAATACTCACTGTATGGGGTCGTACTCGTGGTTGGACTGGGTGGTAATACTCACTGTATGGGGTCGTACTCGCGGTAATACTCACTGTATGGGGTCGTACTCGTGGTAATACTCACTGTATGGGGTCGTACTCGTGGTCGGACTGGGTGGTAATACTCACTGTATGGGGTCGTACTCGCGGTAATACTCACTGTATGGGGTCGTACTCGTGGTAATACTCACTGTATGGGGTCGTACTCGTGGTTGGACTGGGTGGTAATACTCACTGTATGGGGTCGTACTCGTGGTAATACTCACTGTATGGGGTCGTACTCGGGGTAATACTCACTGTATGGGGTCGTACTCGTGGTAATACTCACTGTATGGGGTCGTACTCGTGGTAATACTCACTGTATGGGGTCGTACTCGTGGTTGGACTGTGACATCATGGCTCTGATCTTGTCCTCCTCCGAGGCGTTGGCCTCCGCCAGGTTCGCCGTCTGTTTCCAGGAAATGATGTCAGCAGGATATACGACACCGTTAGATAGAGACCAGGGGGTGGAAATGGGGTCAGCAGGATATACGACACAGTTAGATAGAGACCAGGGGGTGGAAATGGGGTCAGCAGGATATACGACACAGTTAGATAGAGACCAGGGATGGTGGAAATGGGGTCAGCAGGATATACGACACAGTTAGAGACCAGGGGGTGGAAATGGGGTCAGCAGGATATACGACACAGTTAGATAGAGACCAGGGGGTGGAAATGGGGTCAGCAGGATATACGACACAGTTAGATAGAGACCAGGGGGTGGAAATGGGGTCAGCAGGATATACGACACAGTTAGATAGAGACCAGGGATGGTGGAAATGGGGTCAGCAGGATATACGACACAGTTAGATAGAGACCAGGGGGGGGAAATGGGGTCAGCAGGATATACGACACAGTTAGATAGAGACCAGGGGGTGGAAATGGGGTCAGCAGGATATACGACACCGTTAGATAGAGACCAGGGGGTGGAAATGGGGTCAGCAGGATATACGACACAGTTAGATAGAGACCAGGGGGTGGAAATGGGGTCAGCAGGATATACGACACCGTTAGATAGAGACCAGGGATGGTGGAAATGGGGTCAGCAGGATATACGACACCGTTAGATAGAGACCAGGGAGGGGAAATGGGGTCAGCAGGATATACGACACCGTTAGATAGAGACCAGGGATGGTGGAAATGGGGTCAGCAGGATATACGACACAGTTAGATAGAGACCAGGGGGGGGAAATGGGGTCAGCAGGATATACGACACAGTTAGATAGAGACCAGGGATGGTGGAAATGGGGTCAGCAGGATATACGACACCGTTAGATAGAGACCAGGGGGTGGAAATGGGGTCAGCAGGATATACGACACCGTTAGATAGAGACCAGGGATGAAGGAAATGGGGTCAGCAGGATATACGACACCGTTAGATAGAGACCAGGGATGGAAATGGGGTCAGCAGGATATACGACACCGTTAGATAGAGACCAGGGGGTGGAAATGGGGTCAGCAGGATATACGACACAGTTAGATAGAGACCAGGGATGGTGGAAATGGGGTCAGCACTGTACTCTATACCACTTTATATAATGTTTACATCCCCTACATTACTCATCTCATATGTATATACTGTACTCTATACCACTTTATATAATGTTTACATCCCCTACATTACTCATCTCATATGTATATACTGTACTCTATACCATCTACTGCATCTTGTCTATGCCGTTCGGCCATCGCTCATCCATATATTTATATGTACATATTCTTATTCATTCCTTTAAACTTGTGTGTATAAGGTAGTTGTTGTGAAATTGTTATATTATATTACTTGTTAGATATTACTGCACGGTCGGAACTAGAAGCACAAGCATTTCACTGCACTCGCATTAACACCTGCTAACCATGTGACCAATAACAAATTAGATTTGATGCCCTGGGGCCGTGTTCAGCAGGGAACAACATCAGATAGAAATGTATAAAACAGACATGTTTCTCTGACACGTAGAACAAGAAGTCTTCAATAGCAGCTCTATCCATTGTATTTCTATCTGCAACACTGACTACGCTGCATCCTGCTAAACACAGCCTGTATCCTGTAAAGAGGTAGCCGCTGCATCCTGCTAAACACAGCCTGTATCCTGTAAAGAGGTAGCTGCTGCTGCAGCATCCTGCTAAACACAGCCTGTATCCTGTAAAGAGGTAGCTGCTGCTGCAGCAACCTGCTAAACACAGCCAGTATCCTGTAAAGAGGTAGCTGCTGCTGCAGCATCCTGCTAAACACAGCCTGTATCCTGTAAAGAGGTAGCTGCTGCAGCAGCATCCTGCTAAACACAGCCTGTATCCTGTAAAGAGGTAGCTGCTGCTGCAGCAGCATCCTGCTAAACACAGCCTGTATCCTGTAAAGAGGTAGCTGCTGCAGCATCCTGCTAAACACAGCCTGTACCCTGTAAAGATGAAGCTGCTGCAGCACCCTGCTAAACACAGCCAGTATCCTGTAAAGAGGTAGCTGCTGCTGCAGCATGCTGCTAAACACAGCCTGTATCCTGTAAAGAGGTAGCTGCTGCTGCAGCATCCTGCTAAACACAGCCTGTATCCTGTAAAGAGGTAGCTGCTGCAGCAGCATCCTGCTAAACACAGCCTGTATCCTGTAAAGAGGTAGCTGCTGCAGCATCCTGCTAAACACAGCCTGTACCCTGTAAAGATGAAGCTGCTGCAGCATCCTGCTAAACACAGCCTGTATCCTGTAAAGAGGTAGCTGCTGCTGCAGCATCCTGCTAAACACAGCCTGTATCCTGTAAAGAGGTAGCTGCTGCTGCTGCAGCAGCATCCTGCTCAACACAGCCTGTATCCTGTAAAGAGGTAGCTGCTGCAGCACCCTGCTAAACACAGCCTGTATCCTGCACAGAGGTAGCTGCTGCAGCAGCATCCTGCTAAACACAGCCTGTATCCTGTAAAGAGGTAGCTGCTGCATCAGCATCCTGCTAAACACAGCCTGTATCCTGTAAAGAAGTAGCTGCTGCAGCAGCATCCTGCGTCTGGGACTCCAGACAGGACCGACCAGACAGGACTCCTGTGTGGTGCTGGTCAATGGGAGGCCTTACAGGAACATCCAAACCCAGATACAACCAGCCAAATGCATGAGAACAAGTCTGAGTGTCTAGTGATTGGTGCCAGCCTCACTACGTTAGGTGGAATAGAACATGTTTAAGGTTGGTAAGTAGCTATCGGCTGTGTTGCTCATCTAAAGCTCTTGGAAATTATCTTTCCCATAAAGGACACACACACAACAACAAAAACCCCAAGGCTTCTAGATATTGGCGAATGCCGCGAGCAAAAACCACAAGTTATCAGTCTCCAGGAAGTGGGAGACGACAGGAGTACGGGGAAGGGAGAAAGCGGTCTAAGGCACTGCATCTCAGTGCTAGAGGCGTCACTACAGACACCCTGGTTCGAATCCAGGCTGTCTCACACAAACGGCCGTGATTGGGAGTCCCATAGGGCGGCGCACAACTGGCCCAGCGTCGTCCGGGATTGGCAGGTGTAGGCCGTCATTGTAAATTAGAATTTGATATTAACTGGACTTAAGTATATAGACAGGGGAGGGGAGAAAGTCAACTAGTATATAGACAGGGGAGGGGAGAGGAGGGGAGGGGAGAGGGGAGGGGAGAAAGTCAACTAGTATATAGACAGGGGAGGGGAGGGGAGAAAGTCAACTAGTATATAGACAGGGGAGGGGAGGGGAGAAAGTCAACTAGTATATAGACAGGGGAGAAAGTCAACTAGTATATAGACAGGGGAGGGGAGGGGAGAAAGTCAACTAGTATATAGACAGGGGAGGGGAGGGGAGAAAGTCAACTAGTATATAGACAGTGGAGGGGAGGGGAGAAAGTCAACTAGTATATAGACTGGGGAGGGGAGGGGAGGGGAGAGGAGAAAGTCAACTAGTATATAGACTGGGGAGGGGAGGGGAGAGGAGAAAGTCAACTAGTATATAGACAGGGGAGGGGAGGGGAGAAAGTCAACTAGTATATAGACAGGGAGGGGAGGGGAGAAAGTCAACTAGTATATAGACAGGGGAGGGGAGGGGAGAAAGTCAACTAGTATATAGACAGGGGAGGGGAGAAAGTCAACTAGTATATAGACAGGGGAGGGGAGAAAGTCAACTAGTATATAGACAGGGGAGGGGAGAAAGTCAACTAGTATATAGACAGGGGAGGGGAGAAAGTCAACTAGTATATAGACTGGGGAGGGGAGGGGAGAGGAGAAAGTCAACTAGTATATAGACAGGGGAGGGGAGGGGAGAGGAGAAAGTCAACTAGTATATAGACAGGGGAGGGGAGGGGAGAGGAGAAAGTCAACTAGTATATAGACAGGGGAGGGGAGGGGAGAAAGTCAACTAGTATATAGACAGGGGAGGGGAGGAAGTCAACTAGTATATAGACAGGGGAGGGGAGAAAGTCAACTAGTATATAGACAGGGGAGGGGAGAAAGTCAACTAGTATATAGACAGGGGAGGGGAGAAAGTCAACTAGTATATAGACAGGGGAGGGAGAAAGTCAACTAGTATATAGACAGGGGAGGGGAGAAAGTCAACTAGTATATAGACAGGGGAGGGGAGAAAGTCAACTAGTATATAGACAGGGGAGGGAGGGGAGAAAGTCAACTAGTATATAGACTGGGGAGGGGAGGGGAGGGGAGAGGAGAAAGTCAACTAGTATATAGACAGGGGAGGGGAGGGGAGAGGAGAAAGTCAACTAGTATATAGACAGGGGAGGGGAGGGGAGGGGAGAGGGGAGGGGAGAGGAGAAAGTCAACTAGTATATAGACAGGGGAGGGGAGGGGAGGGGAGAGGAGAAAGTCAACTAGTATATAGACAGGGGAGGGGAGGGGAGAGGAGAAAGTCAACTAGTATATAGACAGGGGAGGGGAGGGGAGAAAGTCAACTAGTATATAGACAGGGGAGGGGAGGGGAGAAAGTCAACTAGTATATAGACTGGGGAGGGGAGGGGAGAAAGTCAACTAGTATATAGACAGGGGAGGGGAGGGGAGAAAGTCAACTAGTATATAGACTGGGGAGGGGAGGGGAGAAAGTCAACTAGTATATAGACAGGGGAGGGGAGAGGAGAAAGTCAACTAGTATATAGACAGGGGAGGGGAGGGGAGAGGAGAAAGTCAACTAGTATATAGACAGGGGAGGGGAGGGGAGAAAGTCAACTAGTATATAGACAGGGGAGGGGAGGGGAGAAAGTCAACTAGTATATAGACAGGGGAGGGGAGGGGAGAAAGTCAACTAGTATATAGACAGGGGAGGGGAGGGGAGAAAGTCAACTAGTATATAGACAGGGAAGGGGAGGGGAGAAAGTCAACTAGTATATAGACAGGGGGAGGGGAGGGGAGAAAGTCAACTAGTATATAGACTGGGGAGGGGAGAAAGTCAACTAGTATATAGACAGGGGAGGGGAGGGGAGAGGAGAAAGTCAACTAGTATATAGACTGGGGAGGGGAGGGGAGAGGAGAAAGTCAACTAGTATATAGACAGGGGAGGGGAGGGGAGAGGAGAAAGTCAACTAGTATATAGACAGGGGAGGGGAGGGGAGGGGAGAAAGTCAACTAGTATATAGACTGGGGAGGGGAGGGGAGAGGAGAAAGTCAACTAGTATATAGACAGGGGAGGGGAGGGGAGAGGAGAAAGTCAACTAGTATATAGACAGGGGAGGGGAGGGGAGAAAGTCAACTAGTATATAGACAGGGGAGGGGAGGGGAGGGGAGAAAGTCAACTAGTATATAGACAGGGGAGGGGAGGGGAGGGGGAGAAAGTCAACTAGTATATAGACAGGGGAGGGGAGGGGAGAAAGTCAACTAGTATATAGACAGGGGAGGGGAGAAAGTCAACTAGTATATAGACAGGGGAGGGGAGAAAGTCAACTAGTATATAGACAGGGGAGGGGAGAAAGTCAACTAGTATATAGACAGGGGAGGGGAGAAAGTCAACTAGTATATAGACAGGGGAGGGGAGAAAGTCAACTAGTATATAGACAGGGGAGGGGAGAAAGTCAACTAGTATATAGACAGGGGAGGGGAGGGGAGAGGAGAAAGTCAACTAGTATATAGACAGGGGAGGGGAGGGGAGGGGAGGGGAGAGGGGAGGGGAGAGGAGAAAGTCAACTAGTATATAGACAGGGGAGGGGAGGGGAGAGGAGAAAGTCAACTAGTATATAGACAGGGGAGGGGAGGGGAGAGGAGAAAGTCAACTAGTATATAGACAGGGGAGGGGAGGGGAGAAAGTCAACTAGTATATAGACAGGGGAGGGGAGGGGAGAAAGTCAACTAGTATATAGACAGGGAGGGGAGGGGAAGAAAGTCAACTAGTATATAGACAGGGGAGGGGAGGGGGAAAGTCAACTAGTATATAGACAGGGGAGGGGAGGGGAGAAAGTCAACTAGTATATAGGACAGGGGAGGGGAGAAAGTCAACTAGTATATAGAAGGGGAGGGGAGGGGAGAAAGTCAACTAGTATATAGACAGGAGGGGAGGGGAGAAAGTCAACTAGTATATAGACAGGGGAGGGGAGGGGAGGGGAGAAAGTCAACTAGTATATAGACAGGGGAGGGGAGAAAGTCAACTAGTATATAGACAGGGGAGGGGAGAAAGTCGACTAGTATATAGACAGGGGAGAGGAGGGGAGAAAGTCAACTAGTATATAGACAGGGGAGAGGAGGGGAGAAAGTCAACTAGTATATAGACAGGGGAGGGGAGAGGAGAAAGTCCTGAGAGTCAGTCTGTGCCTAACCCGGTCAGTCAGTCAGTCTGTGCCTAACCCAGTCAGTCAGTCAGTGTCTAACCCGGTCCGTCAGTCAGTCAGTCAGTCAGTGTCTAACCCGGTCCGTCAGTCAGTCAGTCAGTCAGTGTCTAACCCGGTCAGCCAGTCAGTCAGTCAGTGTCTAACCCGGTCAGCCAGCCAGTCAGTCAGTGTCTAACCCGGTCAGTCAGTCAGTCAGTCAGTCAGTGTCTAACCCGGTCAGTCAGTCAGTCAGTCAGTCAGTGTCTAACCCGGTCAGCCAGTCAGTCAGTCAGTCAGTGTCTAACCCGGTCAGCCAGTCAGTCAGTCAGTGTCTAACCCGGTCAGCCAGTCAGCCAGTCAGTGTCTAACCCGGTCAGCCAGTCAGTCAGTGTCTAACCCGGTCAGCCAGTCAGTCAGTGTCTAACCCGGTCAGCCAGTCAGTCAGTGTCTAACCCGGTCAGTCAGTCAGTCAGTCAGTCAGTGTCTAACCCGGTCAGCCAGTCAGCCAGTCAGTGTCTAACCCGGTCAGCCAGCCAGTCAGTGTCTAACCCGGTCAGTCAGTCAGCCAGTCAGTGTCTAACCCGGTCAGCCAGCCAGCCAGTGTCTAACCCGGTCAGCCAGTCAGCCAGTGTCTAACCCGGTCAGCCAGTCAGCCAGTGTCTAACCCGGTCAGCCAGTCAGCCAGTGTCTAACCCGGTCAGCCAGTCAGTCAGTGTCTAACCCGGTCAGCCAGTCAGTCAGTGTCTAACCCAGTCAGCCAGTCAGTCAGTGTCTAACCCAGTCAGCCAGTCAGTCAGTGTCTAACCCAGTCAGCCAGTCAGTCAGTGTCTAACCCAGTCAGCCAGTCAGTCAGTGTCTAACCCAGTCAGCCAGTCAGTCAGTGTCTAACCCAGTCAGCCAGTCAGTCAGTGTCTAACCCAGTCAGCCAGTCAGTCAGTGTCTAACCCAGTCAGCCAGTCAGTCAGTGTCTAACCCAGTCAGCCAGTCAGTCAGTGTCTAACCCAGTCAGCCAGTCAGTCAGTGTCTAACCCAGTCAGCCAGTCAGTCAGTGTCTAACCCAGTCAGCCAGTCAGTCAGTGTCTAACCCAGCCAGCCAGTCTGTCAGTGTCTAACCCAGCCAGCCAGTCCGTGTCTAACCCAGTCAGCCAGTCCGTGTCTAACCCAGCCAGCCAGTCCGTGTCTAACCCAGCCAGCCAGTCCGTGTCTAACCCAGCAGCCAGTCCGTGTCTAACCCAGCCAGCCAGTCCGTGTCTAACCCAGCCAGCCAGTCCGTGTCTAACCCAGCCAGCCAGTCCGTGTCTAACCCAGCCAGCCAGTCCGTGTCTAACCCAGCCAGCCAGTCCGTGTCTAACCCAGCCAGCCAGTCTGTGCCTAACCCAGCCAGCCAGTCTGTGTCTAACCCAGTCAGCCAGTCTGTGCCTAACCCAGTCAGCCAGTCTGTGCCTAACCCAATCAGCCAGTCTGTGTCCTAACCAGTCAGCCGTCTGTGTCTAACCCAGTCAGTCTGTGTCTAACCCAGTCAGCCAGTCTGTGTCTAACCTAGTCAGCCAGTCTGTGTCTAACCTAGTCAGCCAGTCTGTGTCTAACCTAGTCAGCCAGTCTGTGTCTAACCCAGTCAGCCAGTCTGTGTCTAACCCAGTCAGCCAGTCTGTGTCTAACCCAGTCAGCCAGTCTGTGTCTAACCCAGTCAGCCAGTCTGTGTCTAACCCAGTCAGCCAGTCTGTGTCTAACCCAGTCCAGTCTGTGTCTAACCAGTCAGTCTGTGTCTAACCCAGTCAGGTCTGTTCTAACCCAGTCAGGTCTGTGCCTAACCCAGTCAGTCTGTGCCTAACCCAGTCAGTCTGTGTCTAACCAGTCCGTCTGTGTCCTAACCAGTCAGTCTGGGTCTAACCTCGTCAGCCAGTCTGTGTCTAACCTAGTCGCCAGTCTGTGTCTAACCTAGTCAGCCAGTCTGTGTCTAACCTAGTCAGCCAGTCTGTGTCTACCTAGTCAGCAGTCTGTGGTCTAACCTAGTCAGCCAGTCTGTGTCTAACCTAGTCAGCCAGTCTGTGTCTAACCTAGTCAGCCAGTCTGTGTCTAACCTAGTCAGCCAGTCTGTGTCTAACCCAGTCAGCCAGTCTGTGTCTAACCCAGTCAGCCAGTCTGTGTCTAACCCAGTCAGCCAGTCTGTGTCTAACCCAGTCAGCCAGTCTGTGTCTAACCCAGTCAGCCAGTCTGTGTCTAACCCAGTCAGCCAGTCTGTGTCTAACCCAGTCAGCCAGTGTCTAACCCAGTCAGTCTGTGTCTAACCAGTCAGTCTGTGTCTAACCCAGTCAGTCTGTGTCTAACCCAGTCAGTCTGTGTCTAACCCAGTCAGTCTGTGTCTAACCCAGTCAGTCTGTGTCTAACCCAGTCAGTCTGTGTCTAACCCAGTCAGCCAGTCTGTGTCTAACCAGCAGTCAGTCTGTGTCTAACCCAGCCAGCCAGTCTGTGTCTAACCAGCCAGCCAGTCTGTGTCTAACCCAGTCCAGCCAGGTCTGTGTCTAACCCAGTCAGCCAGTCTGTGTCTAACCCAGTCAGCCAGTCTGTGTCTAACCCAGTCAGCCAGTCTGTGTCTACCAGTCAGCCAGTCGTGTCTAACCCTAGTTCAGCAGTCTGTCTAACCAGTCAGCCAGTCTGTGTCTAACCCTAGTCAGCCAGTCTGTGTCTAACCCAGTCAGCCAGTCTGTGTCTAACCCAGTCAGCCAGTCTGTGTCTAACCCAGTCAGCCAGTCTGTGTCTAACCCAGTCAGCCAGTCTGTGTCTAACCCAGTCAGCCAGTCTGTGTCTAACCCAGTCAGCCAGTCTGTGTCTAACCCAGTCAGCCAGTCTGTGTCTAACCCAGTCAGCCAGTCTGTGTCTAACCCAGTCAGTATGTGTCTAACCCAGTCAGTCTGTGTCTAACCCAGTCAGTCTGTGTCTAACCCAGTCAGTCTGTGTCTAACCCAGTCAGTCTGTGTCTAACCCAGTCAGTCTGTGTCTAACCCAGTCAGTCTGTGTCTAACCCAGTCAGTCTGTGTCTAACCCAGTCAGTCTGTGTCTAACCCAGTCAGTCTGTGTCTAACCTAGTCAGTCTGTGTCTAACCCAGCCAGCCAGTCTGTGTCTAACCCAGCCAGCCAGTCTGTGTCTAACCCAGTCAGCCAGTCTGTGTCTAACCCAGTCAGCCAGTCTGTGTCTAACCTAGTCAGTCTGTGTCTAACCCAGTCAGCCAGTCTGTGTCTAACCCAGTCAGCCAGTCTGTGTCTAACCCAGTCAGCCAGTCTGTGTCTAACCCAGTCAGCCAGTCTGTGTCTAACCCAGTCAGCCAGTCTGTGTCTAACCCAGTCAGCCAGTCTGTGTCTAACCCAGTCAGCCAGTCTGTGTCTAACCCAGTCAGCCAGTCTGTGTCTAACCCAGTCAGCCAGTCTGTGTCTAACCCAGTCAGCCAGTCTGTGTCTAACCCAGTCAGCCAGTCTGTGTCTAACCCAGTCAGCCAGTCTGTGTCTAACCCAGTCAGCCAGTCTGTGTCTAACCCAGTCAGCCAGTCTGTGTCTAACCCAGTCAGCCAGTCTGTGTCTAACCCAGTCAGTCTGTGTCTAACCCAGTCAGTCTGTGTCTAACCCAGCCAGTCTGTGTCTAACCCAGTCAGTCTGTGTCTAACCCAGTCAGTCTGTGTCTAACCTAGTCAGTCTGTGTCTAACCTAGTCAGTCTGTGTCTAACCCAGTCAGTCTGTGTCTAACCCAGTCAGCCAGTGTCTAACCCAGTCAGCCAGTCTGTGTCTAACCCAGTCAGCCAGTCTGTATCTAACCTAGTCAGTCTGTATCTAACCTAGTCAGTCTGAATACACATTTTGCTTTTAGCAACTTATTACTTTACTAAAAAATACTTTACTAAAAAGGACAGGAAGTGACTTTACTAAAAAAGGACAGGAAGTGTAAATACACGGGGGGGTGAGAGAAAATAAAAACAGATTTTCCTTCAAGAATAGATGAGTAGTACACATAAATGGTCAGGGGTCTACGAGACGTTTGCCAAGTTTTATTGATAAAAAAATAAATAAAAAAAGTCAAAAAAACATTCATCCTCCACATTCCAGCTACCCAATCATCAAAACAGAATCATTTTAATAGCTCACTGTCATACAGCCTTTAACACCGTTAAAAAGTAGTAATGTTGTTTTCTGATTTGACGTCAGAGAGAGAGAGATTATTATTTATATATATATATATATATATTATAGATTATTATTATTATATATATATATATATATAAACACATTACAGCAACAGTACCGTTCCATCACAACATCAAAAAGGGTTCAAACAAGAAGCAGGTCAGTGGTTCATTCCACACTGTAGGTCTCCGCCTTACCTCAGCAACTATATATTTAAAGGATAAAACAAATATATTCGAGGATAAATTACATCTGCTAAATGAGATATATATATATATACACACACACACACACACACACACACATATAAGTAAATCTCTTCAAAAACACAGTGCGGTGACCAAGCATGGTGCAGTAGAGAGGATTTGTCAAGTTTAAAATGTTAAAAGTTGTTTACATGGCTTCAATAAGTTTGAAATCAAGATTTATAAACAGGTATTGTTTTTAAATTAGTGTCCTACGGGGGTGAAAGGTCATGGATGAGCAAAAAAATAATAATTAAAAACAGTCGAGTCTTCATTTTGAGAGAGAAAAAAAAAATGCTGTGAAAACTTCGTTCTTCAGGAATGTAACTGTGCTCCGGATACGTGCGTGTGCTCGTGTGTGTGTGTGTTCGTGTGTTCGTGTGTGTGTTCGTGTGTGTGTTCGTGTGTGTGTGTTCGTGTGTGTACCGTACGAGTGTGTGTGTACGAGGCGAGTGTAAGCAGCAGCAAGCGTACATCCCCCCCCTTTCAGACTAAAAGACAGAACAGAGACGTCTCTTTACATGACCAGGGACAACAAAACATCACATTAATATCACAACAACAATCAAGATCATTATAAAACCAGCAATGAAATGTTTTAAAATTAAGTTAACATCGTCTTTTATAAATATTACTGTATATTTGTATATATAATGTATATATATTACATTATAAAAATTACTGTATATTTGTATATTATTACATTATAAAAATTACTGTATATTTGTATATATATAATGTATATATATATATATATATATATATATATATATATATATATATATATATATATATATATATATATATATATATATATATATATATATATATATTACATTATAAATATTACTGTATATTTGTATATATTACATAAATATTACTGTATATTTGTATATATATTACATTATAAATATTACTGTATATTTGTATATATATATTACATTATAAATATTACTGTATATTTGTATATATATATATATATATATATATATATATATTACATTATAAATATTACTGTATATTTGTATATATATATTACATAAATATTACTGTATATTTGTGTATATATATATATATATATATATATGTATATATATATATTACATTATAAATATTACTGTATGAATGACTAATATCCTGTTACATAAATAAAAAAAAACATAATTTAACCCCATTTAAACACAGAAGGATGACATCTCTACATCTCCAATAAAACCAACCAACCAAGTCAGTCAATGTAACAGGAGGGGAGAGGAGAGGAGGGGAGAAGAGAGGAGGAGAGAGGAGGAGAGAGGAGAGAGGAGAGGAGAATATATAGTATACCTTTGAGAGTTGGGCCAGTGATATAGATGCAGCATGATCATCAATCTGTTTGAATTAGAGACAAAAATCAGATTACTGCTCCGTCTCACACACACACACACACACACACACACACACACACACACACACTCTGTAGAGTAACACATGAGCTAGATATCTACTGTCAAAAGAGTGTTGATGGTATAAAAACATTTAAAAAAGTTATAAAAACTCTGGAACAGACTGCCAGCTCAAACCTAGTGGTTAGAGTGGAGGGACGGCAGGTAGACTAGTGGTTAGAGTGGAGGGGGGGCAGGTAGCCTAGTGGTTAGAGTGGAGGGGCAGCAGGTAGCCTAGTGGTTAGAGTGGAGGGACGGCAGGTAGCCTAGTGGTTAGAGTGGAGGGGGGGCAGGTAGCCTAGTGGTTAGAGTGGAGGAACGGCAGGTAGTCTAGTGGTTAGAGTGGAGGGACGGCAGGTAGCCTAGTGGTTAGAGTGGAGGGACGGCAGGTAGCCTAGTGGTTAGAGTGGAGGGGGGGGGCAGGTAGCCTAGTGGTTAGAGTGGAGGGACGGCAGGTAGCCTAGCGGTTAGAGTGGAGGGGCGGCAGGTAGTCTAGCGGTTAGAGTGGAGGGGCGGCAGGTAGCCTAGTGGTTAGAGTGGAGGGACGGCAGGTAGCCTAGTGGTTAGAGTGGAGGGACGGCAGGTAGCCTAGTGGTTAGAGTGGAGGGACGGCAGGTAGCCTAGTGGTTAGAGTGGAGGGACGGCAGGTAGCCTAGTGGTTAGAGTGGAGGGACGGCAGGTAGCCTAGTGGTTAGAGTGGAGGGGGGCAGGTAGCCTAGTGGTTAGAGTGGAGGGGGGCAGGTAGCCTAGTGGTTAGAGTGGAGGGACGGCAGGTAGCCTAGTGGTTAGAGTGGAGGGACGGCAGGTAGCCTAGTGGTTAGAGTGGAGGGGCGGCAGGTAGCCTAGTGGTTAGAGTGGAGGGACGGCAGGTAGCCTAGTGGTTAGAGTGGAGGGACGGCAGGTAGCCTAGTGGTTAGAGTGGAGGGGGGCAGGTAGCCTAGTGGTTAGAGTGGAGGGGGGCAGGTAGCCTAGTGGTTAGAGTGGAGGAACGGCAGGTAGTCTAGTGGTTAGAGTGGAGGGGCGGCAGGTAGCCTAGTGGTTAGAGTGGATGGAGGGCAGGTAGCCTAGTGGTTAGAGTGGATGGGGGCAGGTAGCCTAGTGGTTAGAGTGGATGGGGGCAGGTAGCCTAGTGGTTAGAGTGGAGGGGCGGCAGGTAGCCTAGTGGTTAGAGTGGAGGGGGCAGGTAGCCTAGTGGTTAGAGTGGAGGGACGGCAGGTAGCCTAGTGGTTAGAGTGGAGGGGCGGCAGGTAGCCTAGTGGTTAGAGTGGAGGGGCGGCAGGTAGCCTAGTGGTTAGAGTGGAGGGGCGGCAGGTAGCCTAGTGGTTAGAGTGGAGGGACGGCAGGTAGCCTAGTGGTTAGAGTGGAGGGACGGCAGGTAGCCTAGTGGTTAGAGTGGAGGGACGGCAGGTAGCCTAGTGGTTAGAGGGGGGGGGCAGGTAGCCTAGTGGTTAGAGTGGAGGGACGGCAGGTAGCCTAGTGGTTAGAGTGGAGGGACGGCAGGTAGCCTAGTGGTTAGAGGGGGGGGGCAGGTAGCCTAGTGGTTAGAGTGGAGGGACGGCAGGTAGCCTAGTGGTTAGAGTGGAGGGACGGCACGTAGCCTAGTGGTTAGAGTGGAGGGGCGGCAGGTAGCCTAGTGGTTAGAGTGGGGGGACGGCAGGTAGCCTAGTGGTTAGAGTGGAGGGACGGCAGGTAGCCTAGTGGTTAGAGTGGAGGGGCGGCAGGTAGCCTAGTGGTTAGAGTGGAGGGGCGGCAGGTAGCCTAGTGGTTAGAGTGGAGGGGCGGCAGGTAGCCTAGTGGTTAGAGTGGAGGGGCGGCAGGTAGCCTAGTGGTTAGAGTGGAGGGGCGGCAGGTAGCCTAGTGGTTAGAGTGGAGGGGCGGCAGGTAGCCTAGTGGTTAGAGTGGAGGGGCGGCAGGTAACCTAGTGGTTAGAGTGGAGGGGCGGCAGGTAGCCTAGTGGTTAGAGTGGAGGCAGGTAGCCTAGTGGTTAGAGTGGAGGGACGGCAGGTAGCCTAGTGGTTAGAGTGGAGGGGCGGCAGGTAGCCTAATGGTTAGAGTGGAGGGGCGGCAGGTAGCCTAGTGGTTAGAGTGGAGGGGCGGCAGGTAGCCTAGTGGTTAGAGTGGAGGGACGGCAGGTAGCCTAGTGGTTAGAGTGGAGGGACGGCAGGTAGTCTAGTGGTTAGAGTGGAGGGGCGGCAGGTAGCCTAGTGGTCAGAGTGGAGGGGCGGCAGATAGCCTAGTGCTTAGAGTGGAGGGACGGCAGGGTAACCTAGTGGTTAGAGTGGAGGGGCGGCAGGTAGTCTAGTGGTTAGAGTGGAGGGGCGGCAGGTAGCCTAGTGGTTAGAGTGGAGGGACGGCAGGTAGCCTAGTGGTTAGAGTGGAGGGACGGCAGGTAGCCTAGTGGTTAGAGTGGAGGGACGGCAGGTAGCCTAGTGGTTAGAGTGGAGGGACGGCAGCTAGCCTAGTGGTTAGAGTGGAGGGGGGCAGGTAGCCTAGTGGTTAGAGTGGAGGGGGGCAGGTAGCCTAGTGGTTAGAGTGGAGGGGGGCAGGTAGCCTAGTGGTTAGAGTGGAGGGACGGCAGGTAGCCTAGTGGTTAGAGTGGAGGGACGGCAGGTAGCCTAGTGGTTAGAGTGGAGGGGCGGCAGGTAGCCTAGTGGTTAGAGTGGAGGGACGGCAGGTAGCCTAGTGGTTAGAGTGGAGGGACGGCAGGTAGCCTAGTGGTTAGAGTGGAGGGGGGCAGGTAGCCTAGTGGTTAGAGTGGAGGGGGGCAGGTAGCCTAGTGGTTAGAGTGGAGGAAAGGCAGGTAGTCTAGTGGTTAGAGTGGAGGGGCGGCAGGTAGCCTAGTGGTTAGAGTGGATGGAGGGCAGGTAGCCTAGTGGTTAGAGTGGAGGGGGGCAGGTAGCCTAGTGGTTAGAGTAGAGGGGCGGCAGGTAGCCTAGTGGTTAGAGTGGAGGGGGGCAGGTAGCCTAGTGGTTAGAGTGGAGGGGGGCAGGTAGCCTAGTGGTTAGAGTGGAGGGGCGGCAGGTAGCCTAGTGGTTAGAGTGGAGGGGCGGCAGGTAGCCTAGTGGTTAGAGTGGAGGGACGGCAGGTAGCCTAGTGGTTAGAGTGGAGGGACGGCAGGTAGCCTAGTGGTTAGAGTGGAGGGGCGGCAGGTAGCCTAGTGGTTAGAGTGGAGGGGCGGCAGGTAGCCTAGTGGTTAGAGTGGAGGGACGGCAGGTAGCCTAGTGGTTAGAGGGGGGGGGCAGGTAGCCTAGTGGTTAGAGTGGAGGGACGGCAGGTAGCCTAGTGGTTAGAGGGGGGGGGCAGGTAGCCTAGTGGTTAGAGTGGAGGGACGGCAGGTAGCCTAGTGGTTAGAGTGGAGGGGCGGCAGGTAGCCTAGTGGTTAGAGTGGGGGGACGGCAGGTAGCCTAGTGGTTAGAGTGGAGGGACGGCAGGTAGCCTAGTGGTTAGAGTGGAGGGGCGGCAGGTAGCCTAGTGGTTAGAGTGGAGGGGCGGCAGGTAGCCTAGTGGTTAGAGTGGAGGGGCGGCAGGTAGCCTAGTGGTTAGAGTGGAGGGGCGGCAGGTAGCCTAGTGGTTAGAGTGGAGGGGGGCAGGTAGCCTAGTGGTTAGAGTGGAGGGGGGCAGGTAGCCTAGTGGTTAGAGTGGAGGGGCGGCAGGTAGCCTAGTGGTTAGAGTGGAGGGACGGCAGGTAGCCTAGTGGTTAGAGTGGAGGGACGGCAGGTAGCCTAGTGGTTAGAGTGGAGGGGCGGCAGGTAGCCTAGTGGTTAGAGTGGAGGGGCGGCAGGTAGCCTAGTGGTTAGAATGGAGGGACGGCAGGTAGCCTAGTGGTTAGAGGGGGGGGCAGGTAGCCTAGTGGTTAGAGTGGAGGGACGGCAGGTAGCCTAGTGGTTAGAGGGGGGGGGCAGGTAGCCTAGTGGTTAGAGTGGAGGGACGGCAGGTAGCCTAGTGGTTAGAGTGGAGGGACGGCACGTAGCCTAGTGGTTAGAGTGGAGGGGCGGCAGGTAGCCTAGTGGTTAGAGTGGGGGGACGGCAGGTAGCCTAGTGGTTAGAGTGGAGGGACGGCAGGTAGCCTAGTGGTTAGAGTGGAGGGGCGGCAGGTAGCCTAGTGGTTAGAGTGGAGGGGCGGCAGGTAGCCTAGTGGTTAGAGTGGAGGGACGGCAGGTAGCCTAGTGGTTAGAGTGGAGGGACGGCAGGTAGCCTAGTGGTTAGAGTGGAGGGACGGCAGGTAGCCTAGTGGTTAGAGTGGAGGGACGGCAGGTAGCCTAGTGGTTAGAGTGGAGGGGGGCAGGTAGCCTAGTGGTTAGAGTGGAGGGGGGCAGGTAGCCTAGTGGTTAGAGTGGAGGGACGGCAGGTAGCCTAGTGGTTAGAGTGGAGGGACGGCAGGTAGCCTAGTGGTTAGAGTGGGGGGGCGGCAGGTAGCCTAGTGGTTAGAGTGGAGGGACGGCAGGTAGCCTAGTGGTTAGAGTGGAGGGACGGCAGGTAGCCTAGTGGTTAGAGTGGAGGGGGGCAGGTAGCCTAGTGGTTAGAGTGGAGGGGGGCAGGTAGCCTAGTGGTTAGAGTGGAGGAACGGCAGGTAGTCTAGTGGTTAGAGTGGAGGGGCGGCAGGTAGCCTAGTGGTTAGAGTGGATGGAGGGCAGTTAGCCTAGTGGTTAGAGTGGAGGGGGGCAGGTAGCCTAGTGGTTAGAGTGGAGGGGCGGCAGGTAGCCTAGTGGTTAGAGTGGAGGGGGGCAGGTAGCCTAGTGGTTAGAGTGGAGGGGGGCAGGTAGCCTAGTGGTTAGAGTGGAGGGGCGGCAGGTAGCCTAGTGGTTAGAGTGGAGGGACGGCAGGTAGCCTAGTGGTTAGAGTGGAGGGCCGGCAGGTAGCCTAGTGGTTAGAGTGGAGGGGCGGCAGGTAGCCTAGTGGTTAGAGTGGAGGGGCGGCAGGTAGCCTAGTGGTTAGAATGGAGGGACGGCAGGTAGCCTAGTGGTTAGAGGGGGGGGCAGGTAGCCTAGTGGTTAGAGTGGAGGGACGGCAGGTAGCCTAGTGGTTAGAGGGGGGGGGCAGGTAGCCTAGTGGTTAGAGTGGAGGGACGGCAGGTAGCCTAGTGGTTAGAGTGGAGGGACGGCACGTAGCCTAGTGGTTAGAGTGGAGGGGCGGCAGGTAGCCTAGTGGTTAGAGTGGGGGGACGGCAGGTAGCCTAGTGGTTAGAGTGGAGGGACGGCAGGTAGCCTAGTGGTTAGAGTGGAGGGGCGGCAGGTAGCCTAGTGGTTAGAGTGGAGGGGCGGCAGGTAGTCTAGTGGTTAGAGTGGAGGGACGGCAGGTAGCCTAGTGGTTGGAGTGGAGGGGCGGCAGGTAGCCTAGTGGTTAGAGTGGAGGGGCGGCAGGTAGCCTAGTGGTTAGAGTGGAGGGGCGGCAGGTAACCTAGTGGTTAGAGTGGAGGGGCGGCAGGTAGCCTAGTGGTTAGAGTGGAGGCAGGTAGCCTAGTGGTTAGAGTGGAGGGACGGCAGGTAGCCTAGTGGTTAGAGTGGAGGGGCGGCAGGTAGCCTAATGGTTAGAGTGGAGGGGCGGCAGGTAGCCTAGTGGTTAGAGTGGAGGGGCGGCAGGTAGCCTAGTGGTTAGAGTGGGGGGACGGCAGGTAGCCTAGTGGTTAGAGTGGGGGGACGGCAGGTAGCCTAGTGGTTAGAGTGGAGGGGAGGCAGGTAGCCTAGTGGTTAGAGTGGAGGGGCGGCAGGTAGCCTAGTGGTTAGAGGGGGGGGCAGGTAGCCTAGTGGTTAGAGTGGAGGGACGGCAGGTAGCCTAGTGGTTAGAGGGGGGGGGCAGGTAGCCTAGTGGTTAGAGTGGAGGGACGGCAGGTAGCCTAGTGGTTAGAGTGGAGGGACGGCACGTAGCCTAGTGGTTAGAGTGGAGGGGCGGCAGGTAGCCTAGTGGTTAGAGTGGGGGGACGGCAGGTAGCCTAGTGGTTAGAGTGGAGGGACGGCAGGTAGCCTAGTGGTTAGAGTGGAGGGGCGGCAGGTAGCCTAGTGGTTAGAGTGGAGGGGCGGCAGGTAGCCTAGTGGTTAGAGTGGAGGGACGGCAGGTAGCCTAGTGGTTAGAGTGGAGGGACGGCAGGTAGCCTAGTGGTTAGAGTGGAGGGACGGCAGGTAGCCTAGTGGTTAGAGTGGAGGGACGGCAGGTAGCCTAGTGGTTAGAGTGGAGGGGGGCAGGTAGCCTAGTGGTTAGAGTGGAGGGGGGCAGGTAGCCTAGTGGTTAGAGTGGAGGGACGGCAGGTAGCCTAGTGGTTAGAGTGGAGGGACGGCAGGTAGCCTAGTGGTTAGAGTGGGGGGGCGGCAGGTAGCCTAGTGGTTAGAGTGGAGGGACGGCAGGTAGCCTAGTGGTTAGAGTGGAGGGACGGCAGGTAGCCTAGTGGTTAGAGTGGAGGGGGGCAGGTAGCCTAGTGGTTAGAGTGGAGGGACGGCAGGTAGCCTAGTGGTTAGAGTGGAGGGGGGCAGGTAGCCTAGTGGTTAGAGTGGAGGGGGGCAGGTAGCCTAGTGGTTAGAGTGGAGGGACGGCAGGTAGCCTAGTGGTTAGAGTGGAGGGACGGCAGGTAGCCTAGTGGTTAGAGTGGGGGGGCGGCAGGTAGCCTAGTGGTTAGAGTGGAGGGACGGCAGGTAGCCTAGTGGTTAGAGTGGAGGGGGGCAGGTAGCCTAGTGGTTAGAGTGGAGGGGGGCAGGTAGCCTAGTGGTTAGAGTGGAGGAACGGCAGGTAGTCTAGTGGTTAGAGTGGAGGGGCGGCAGGTAGCCTAGTGGTTAGAGTGGATGGAGGGCAGTTAGCCTAGTGGTTAGAGTGGAGGGGGGCAGGTAGCCTAGTGGTTAGAGTGGAGGGGCGGCAGGTAGCCTAGTGGTTAGAGTGGAGGGGGGCAGGTAGCCTAGTGGTTAGAGTGGAGGGGGGCAGGTAGCCTAGTGGTTAGAGTGGAGGGGCGGCAGGTAGCCTAGTGGTTAGAGTGGAGGGACGGCAGGTAGCCTAGTGGTTAGAGTGGAGGGCCGGCAGGTAGCCTAGTGGTTAGAGTGGAGGGGCGGCAGGTAGCCTAGTGGTCAGAGTGGAGGGGCGGCAGGTAGCCTAGTGGTTAGAATGGAGGGACGGCAGGTAGCCTAGTGGTTAGAGGGGGGGGCAGGTAGCCTAGTGGTTAGAGTGGAGGGACGGCAGGTAGCCTAGTGGTTAGAGGGGGGGGGCAGGTAGCCTAGTGGTTAGAGTGGAGGGACGGCAGGTAGCCTAGTGGTTAGAGTGGAGGGACGGCACGTAGCCTAGTGGTTAGAGTGGAGGGGCGGCAGGTAGCCTAGTGGTTAGAGTGGGGGGACGGCAGGTAGCCTAGTGGTTAGAGTGGAGGGACGGCAGGTAGCCTAGTGGTTAGAGTGGAGGGGCGGCAGGTAGCCTAGTGGTTAGAGTGGAGGGGCGGCAGGTAGTCTAGTGGTTAGAGTGGAGGGACGGCAGGTAGCCTAGTGGTTAGAGTGGAGGGGCGGCAGGTAGCCTAGTGGTTAGAGTGGAGGGGCGGCAGGTAGCCTAGTGGTTAGAGTGGAGGGGCGGCAGGTAGCCTAGTGGTTAGAGTGGAGGGGCGGCAGGTAACCTAGTGGTTAGAGTGGAGGGGCGGCAGGTAGCCTAGTGGTTAGAGTGGAGGCAGGTAGCCTAGTGGTTAGAGTGGAGGGACGGCAGGTAGCCTAGTGGTTAGAGTGGAGGGGCGGCAGGTAGCCTAATGGTTAGAGTGGAGGGGCGGCAGGTAGCCTAGTGGTTAGAGGGGAGGCAGGTAGCCTAGTGGTTAGAGTGGAGGGGCGGCAGGTAGCCTAGTGGTTAGAGTGGAGGGGCGGCAGGTAGCCTAGTGGTTAGAGTGGGGGGACGGCAGGTAGCCTAGTGGTTAGAGTGGAGGGGAGGCAGGTAGCCTAGTGGTTAGAGTGGAGGGGCGGCAGGTAGCCTAGTGGTTAGAGTGGAGGGGAGGCAGGTAGCCTAGTGGTTAGAGTGGAGGGGCGGCAGGTAGCCTAGTGGTTAGAGTGGAGGGGCGGCAGGTAGCCTAGTGGTTAGAGTGGAGGGGCGGCAGGTAGCCTAGTGGTTAGAGTGGAGGGGCGGCAGGTAGCCTAGTGGTTAGAGTGGAGGGGCGGCAGGTAGCCTAGTGGTTAGAGTGGAGGGGCGGCAGGTAGCCTAGTGGTTAGAGTGGAGGGGAGGCAGGTAGCCTAGTGGTTAGAGTGGAGGGGCGGCAGGTAGCCTAGTGGTTAGAGTGGAGGGGCGGCAGGTAGCCTAGTGGTTAGAGTGGAGGGGCGGCAGGTTAGCCTAGTGGTTAGAGTGGAGGGGCGGCAGGTAGCCTAGTGGTTAGAGTGGAGGGGCGGCAGGTAACCTAGTGGTTAGAGTGGAGGGGCGGCAGGTAGCCTAGTGGTTAGAGTGGAGGGACGGCAGGTAGCCTAGTGGTTAGAGTGGAGGGACGGCAGGTAGCCTAGTGGTTAGAGTGGAGGGACGGCAGGTAGCCTAGTGGTTAGAGTGGAGGGACGGCAGGTAGCCTAATGGTTAGAGTGGAGGGGAGGCAGGTAGCCTAGTGGTTAGAGTGGAGGGACGGCAGGTAGCCTAGTGGTTCGAGTGGAGGGGTGGCAGGTAGCCTAGTGGTTAGAGTGGAGGGTCGGCAGGTAGCCTAGTGGTTAGAGTGGAGGGGCGGCAGGTAACCTAGTGGTTAGAGCGTTGGACTAGTAACCGAAAGGTTGCTAGATCGAATCCCCAAGCTGACAAGGTATAAATCTGTCATTCTGCCCCCTGAACAAGGCAGTTAACCCACTGTTCCCCGGTAGGCCGTCATTGAAAATAAGAATTTGTTCTTAACTGACTTGCCTCGTTAACTAAAAGGTTCAATTAAAAAAATGAAAGATCTAGCTTGTGTAGGTGTTAGCACACATGCTAACATCCTGTGTGACTTGCTTTGTGAGAAGTGTGAGGGGGGAAATGGGTACACGTGCAGTGGTGTGTGTGAGAGAGAGAGAGAGGTGGGAGTGTGTGTGTGTGTGTGAGAGAGAGAGGTGGGAGTGTGTGTGTGTGTGTGTGTGTGTGTGTGTGTGTTACATACTGCTTTGGAGGATCCAACGGGGTAGTTCTGAACAGGGAGGTTGTGTTCTGAAGAACGATCACTGGAACAGAGAGACAGAGAGGAACAGAGAGACAGACAGAGAGAGAGACAGACAGACAGAGAGAGAGACAGACAGAGAGACAGAGACAGAGAGAGAGAGACAGAGAGACAGAGAGAGACAGAGAGAGACAGAGAGACAGAGAGACAGAGAGACAGAGAGACAGAGAGACAGAGAGACAGAGAGAGACAGAGAGAGACAGAGAGAGACAGAGAGAGACAGAGAGAGACAGAGAGAGACAGAGAGAGACAGAGAGAGAGAGAGAGAGAGAGAGAGTTAAATTCATGTTTGTCATTGAGACGCTCTTCTCCAGACAGACACTTCCAAGTTTAAATATTCAGTCTAGAAAAAAAAAAAAAAGACAGGATTCAGAACTTGTTTGAGCCTGAAATCCCACAACGACACGTCGGAAACCATTAGGCTGACGTGTGTGTGTGTGTGTGTGTGTTACAAACACCACGTCTGATAACGGTTAGGCCGTGTGTCTCAGTTATGACCTAGAAATCTAAAGCAGAGTAATATTCTACAGTCCCTGAGATGTCAGTCCATCTGTCTGTTTCAATCCCAGGACCTTCGATGGGCAGTTTGGTGGTGAGAGTCAAGGTTAAGTTCCTACAGTCCTGTTTCCCCTCAGACCAGACCAGACCTGTCACTACAGTCCTGTTTCCCCCCAGACCAGACCTGTCACTACAGTCCTGTTTCCCCTCAGACCAGACCAGACCTGTCTCTACAGTCCTGTTTCCCCTCAGACCAGACCAGACCTGTCACTACAGTCCCGTTTCCCCTCAGACCAGACCAGACCTGTCACTACAGTCCCGTTTCCCCTCAGACCAGACCAGACCTGTCACTACAGTCCCGTTTCCCCTCAGACCAGACCAGACCTGTCACTACAGTCCCGTTTCCCCTCAGACCAGACCAGACCTGTCACTACAGTCCCGTTTCCCCTCAGACCAGACCAGACCTGTCACTACAGTCCTTTTTCCCCTCAGACCAGACCAGACCAGACCTGTCACTACAGTCCTGTTTCCCCTCAGACCAGACCAGACCTGTCACTACAGTCCTGTTTCCCCTCAGACCAGACCAGACCTGTCACTACAGTCCTGTTTCCCCTCAGACCAGACCAGACCTGTCACTACAGTCCTGTTCCCCTCAGACCAGACCAGACCTGTCACTACAGTCCTGTTTACCCCTCAGACCAGACCAGACCTGTCACTACAGTCCTGTTTCCCCTCAGACCAGACCAGACCTGTCACTACAGTCCTGTTTCCCCTCAGACCAGACCAGGACCTGTCACTACAGTCCTGTTCCCCTCGAGACCAGACCTGTCCACTACAGTCCTGTTTCCCCTCAGACCAGACCAGACCTGTCACTACAGTCCCTGTTTCCCCTCAGACCAGACCAGACCTGCACTACAGTCCTGTTCTCTCCCCTCAGACCAGACCAGACCAGACCTGTCACTACAGTCCTGTTTCCCCTCAGACCAGACCAGACCTGTCACTACAGTCCTGTTTCCCCTCAGACCAGACCTGTCACTACAGTCCTGTTTCCCCTCAGACCAGACCTGTCACTACAGTCCTGTTTCCCCTCAGACCAACCTGTCACTACAGTCCTGTTCCCCTCAGACCAGACCTGTCACTACAGTCCTGTTTCCCCTCAGACCAGACCAGACCAGACCTGTCACTACAGTCCTGTTTCCCCTCAGACCAGACCTGTCACTACAGTCCTGTTTCCCCTCAGACCAGACCTGTCACTACAGTCCTGTTTCCCCTCAGACCAGACCTGTCACTACAGTCCTGTTTCCCCTCAGACCAGACCTGTCACTACAGTCCTGTTTCCCCTCAGACCAGACCTGTCACTACAGTCCTGTTTCCCCTCAGACCAGACCTGTCACTACAGTCCTGTTTCCCCTCAGACCAGACCAGACCAGACCTGGCACCACACCTGTTTCCCCTCAGACCAGACCTGTCACTACAGTCCTGTTTCCCCTCAGACCAGACCTGTCACTACAGTCCCGTTTCCCCTCAGACCAGACCAGACCTGTCACTACAGTCCCATTTCCCCTCAGACCAGACCAGACCTGTCACTACAGTCCTGTTTCCCCTCAGACCAGACCAGACCTGTCACTACAGTCCTGTTTCCCCTCAGACCAGACCTGTCACTACAGTCCTGTTTCCCCTCAGACCAGACCTGTCACTACAGTCCTGTTTCCCTCAGACCAGACCTGTCACTACAGTCCTGTTTCCCCTCAGACCAGACCTGTCTCTACAGTCCTGTTTCCCCTCAGACCAGACCAGACCTGTCACTACAGTCCTGTTTCCCCTCAGACCAGACCAGACCTGTCACTACAGTCCTGTTTCCCCTCAGACCAGACCAGACCTGTCACTACAGTCCTGTTACCCCTCAGACCAGACCAGACCTGTCACTACAGTCCTGTTTCCCCTCAGACCAGACCTGTCACTACAGTCCTGTTTCCCCTCAGACCAGACCTGTCACTACAGTCCTGTCACTACAGTCCTGTTTCCCCTCAGACCAGACCTGTCACTACAGTCCTGTTTCCCCTCAGACCAGACCAGACCTGTCACTACAGTCCTGTTTCCCCTCAGACCAGACCAGACCTGTCACTACAGTCCCGTTTCCCCTCAGACCAGACCAGACCTGTCACTACAGTCCATTTTCCCCTCAGACCAGACCAGACCAGTCACTACAGTCCTGTTTCCCCTCAGACCAGACCTGTCTCTACAGTCCTGTTTCCCCTCAGACCAGACCAGACCTGTCTCTACAGTCCTGTTTCCCCTCAGACCAGACCAGACCTGTCACTACAGTCCTGTTTCCCCTCAGACCAGACCTGTCACTACAGTCCTGTTTCCCCTCAGACCAGACCTGTCACTACAGTCCTGTTTCCCCTCAGACCAGACCTGTCACTACAGTCCTGTTTCCCCTCAGACCAGACCTGTCTCTACAGTCCTGTTTCCCCTCAGACCAGACCTGTCACTACAGTCCTGTTTCCCCTCAGACCAGACCTGTCACTACAGTCCTGTTTCCCCTCAGACCAGACCTGTCACTACAGTCCTGTTTCCCCTCAGACCAGACCTGTCACTACAGTCCTGTTTCCCCTCAGACCAGACCTGTCACTACAGTCCTGTTTCCCCTCAGACCAGACCTGTCACTACAGTCCTGTTTCCCCTCAGACCAGACCTGTCTCTACAGTCCTGTTTCCCCTCAGACCAGACCAGACCTGTCACTACAGTCCTGTTTCCCCTCAGACCAGACCTGTCACTACAGTCCTGTTTCCCCTCAGACCAGACCAGACCTGTCACTACAGTCCTGTTTCCCCCTCAGACCAGACCAGACACTACAGTCCTGTTTCCCCTCAGACCAGACCAGACCTGTCACTACAGTCCTGTTTCCCCTCAGACCAGACCAGACCTGTCACTACAGTCCTGTTTCCCCCTCAGACCAGACCAGACCTGTCACTACAGTCCTGTTTCCCCTCAGACCAGACCAGACCTGTCACTACAGTCCTGTTTCCCCCTCAGACCAGACCAGACCTGTCTCTACAGTCCTGTTTCCCCTCAGACCAGACCTGTCACTACAGTCCTGTTTCCCCTCAGACCAGACCTGTCACTACAGTCCTGTTTCCCCTCAGACCAGACCTGTCACTACAGTCCTGTTTCAGACCAGACCTGTCACTACAGTCCTGTTTCAGACCAGACCTGTCACTACAGTCCTGTTTCCCCTCAGACCAGACCAGACCTGTCACTACAGTCCTGTTTCCCCTCAGACCAGACCAGTCACTACAGTCCCGTTTCCCCTCAGACCAGACCAGACCTGTCACTACAGTCCTGTTTCCCCTCAGACCAGACCTGTCACTACAGTCCTGTTTCCCCTCAGACCAGACCTGTCACTACAGTCCTGTTTCCCCTCAGACCAGACCTGTCACTACAGTCCTGTTTCCCCTCAGACCAGACCTGTCACTACCAGTCCTGTTTCCCTCAGACCAGACCTGTCACTACAGTCCTGTTTCCCCTCAGACCAGACCTGTCACTACAGTCCTGTTTCCCCTCAGACCAGACCGTCACTACAGTCCTGTTTCCACTCAGACCCGACCACTTTCGACCTACCTGTCTCTACAGTCCTGTTTCCCTCAGAACCAGACCTGTCTCTACAGTCCTGTTTCCCCTCAGACCAGACCTGTCACTACAGTCCTGTTTCCCCTCAGACCAGACCTGTCACTACAGTCCTGTTTCCCCTCAGACCAGACCAGACCTGTCACTACAGTCCTGTTTCCCCTCAGACCAGACCAGACCTGTCACTACAGTCCTGTTTCCCCTCAGACCAGACCTGTCACTACAGTCCTGTTTCCCCTCAGACCAGACCTGTCACTACAGTCCTGTTTCCCCTCAGACCAGACCAGACCTGTCACTACAGTCCTGTTTCCCCTCAGACCAGACCAGACCTGTCACTACAGTCCTGTTTCCCCTCAGACCAGACCAGACCTGTCACTACAGTCCTGTTTCCCCTCAGACCAGACCAGACCAGACCTGTCACTACAGTCCTGTTTCCCCTCAGACCAGACCAGACCTGTCTCTACAGTCCCGTTTCCCCTCAGACCAGACCAGTATCACCATACCCTGAGAGCAGTACCCCCCCCCTGCAGCAGGTATCAGAGCAGGTGGCTGAGAGCAGAGCTGCGGTCCAACGTCACTAATTTGAATATCTTAACTTAGACAATCTCAGTTCTCAGTCACACAAACAATCCAGAGCTCCTCACGTAGAAACGAATCTAGATAAATGATCTGACTCACTGCTTCCATCATCAGGAAGCGCCATTAAAATATCACAATAATGACTAATATACTTTGACAAATATACAGGCGATTAAAAACAAAACTGTTTCACGTGAGAAGTAGGCACTGGTCTGAAGCCCAAAAAAAAGCAAGTAAATTCACATGAGCACCACAATGCCTACTCCACCCATGCTCCACCAAGGTTCTACAGCACCACAATGCCTACTCCACCCATGCTCCACCAAGGTTCTACAGCACCACAATGCCTTCTCCACCCATGCTCCACCAAGGTTCTACAGCACCACAATACCTTCTCCACCCATGCTCCACCAAGGTTCTACAGCACCACAATGCCTACTCCACCCATGCTCCACCAAGGTTCTACAGCACCACAATGCCTACTCCACCCATGCTCCACCAAGGTTCTACAGCACCACAATACCTACTCCACCCATGCTCCACCAAGGTTCTACAGCACCACAATGCCTTCTCCACCCATGCTCCACCAAGGTTCTACAGCACCACAATACCTTCTCCACCCATGCTCCACCAAGGTTCTACAGCACCACAATGCCTACTCCACCCATGCTCCACCAAGGTTCTACAGCACCACAATACCTACTCCACCCATGCTCCACCAAGGTTCTACAGCACCACAATACCTACTCCACCCATGCTCCACCAAGGTTCTACAGCACCACAATACCTACTCCACCCATGCTCCACCAAGGTTCTACAGCACCACAATACCTACTCCACCCATGCTCCACCAAGGTTCTACAGCACCACAATACCTTCTCCACCCATGCTCCACCAAGGTTCTACAGCACCACAATGCCTACTCCACCCATGCTCCACCAAGGTTCTACAGCACCACAATGCCTACTCCACCCATGCTCCACCAAGGTTCTACAGCACCACAATGCCTTCTCCACCCATGCTCCACCAAGGTTCTACAGCACCACAATGCCTTCTCCACCCATGCTCCACCAAGGTTCTACAGCACCACAATGCCTACTCCACCCATGCTCCACCAAGGTTCTACAGCACCACAATGCCTACTCCACCCATGCTCCACAGCACCACAATGCCTACTCCACCCATGCTCCACCAAGGTTCTACAGCACCACAATACCTTCTCCACCCATGCTCCACCAAGGTTCTACAGCACCACAATGCCTACGCCACCCATGCTCCACCAAGGTTCTACAGCACCACAATACCTACTCCACCCATGCTCCACCAAGGTTCTACAGCACCACAATACCTACTCCACCCATGCTCCACCAAGGTTCTACAGCACCACAATGCCTACTCCACCCATGCTCCACCAAGGTTCTACAGCACCACAATACCTACTCCACCCATGCTCCACCAAGGTTCTACAGCCCCACAATGCCTACTCCACCCATGCTCCACCAAGGTTCTACAGCACCACAATACCTACTCCACCCATGCTCCACCAAGGTTCTACAGCACCACAATACCTACTCCACCCATGCTCCACCAAGGTTCTACAGCACCACAATACCTACACCACCCATGCTCCACCAAGGTTCTACAGCACCATAATGCCTACTCCACCCATGCTCCACCAAGGTTTGACAGCACACAGCTTTGACCTGCTACAGTAGCTTTGTTGGTCTATTGTACTTCAAACTATGTGTAGGAAGGTTGCTTAGGATTCAAAAACCTTCTAAGAGTATGAATTAGGCTGTTTTTGAGAAGGTGCTGCTGCTCCCACAATAATGGGATTTGTACCGTAAACAGAATAAAGTATTGTGTAAATACATAAAAACACACATACAGTTGAAGTCAGAAGTTTACATACACCTTATCCAAATACTTTTAAACTCAGTTTTTCACAATTCCTGACATTTAATCCTAGTAAAAATTCCATGTCTTAGGTCAGTTAGGATCACCACTTTATTTTAAGAATGTGAAATGTCAGAATAATAGTAGAGAGAATTATTTATTTCAGCTTTAATTTATTTCATCATATTCCCAGTGGGTCAGAAGTTTACATACACTCAATTAGTATTTGGTAGCATTGCCTTTAAATTGTTTAACTTGGGTCAAACGTTTCAGGTAGCCTTCCGCAAGCTTCCCACAATAAGTTGGGTGATTTTTGGCCCATTCCTCCTGACAGAGCTGGTGTAACTGAGTCAGGTTTGTAGGCCTCCTTGCTCACACACGCTTTTTCAGTTCTGCCCACAGATTTTCTATAGGATTGAGGTCAGGGCTTTGTGATGGCCATTCCAATACCTTGACTTTGTTGTCCTTAAGCCATTTTGACAACTTTGGAAGTATGCTTGGGGTCATTGTCCATTTGGAAGACCCATCAGCGACCACCCTTTAACTTCCTGACTGAAGTCTTGAGATGTTGAGTCAATATATCCACATAATGTTCCTGCCTCATGATGCCATCTATTTTGTGAAGTGCACCAGTCCCCCCTGCAGCACAGCACCCCCACACCATGAGGCTGCCACCCCCGTGCTTCACGGTTGGGATGGTGTTCTTCAGCTTGCAAGCCTCCCCCTTTTTCCTCCAAACATAACGATGGTCATTATGGCCAAACAGTTCTATTTTTGTTTCATCAGACCAGAGGACATTTCTCAAAAAAGTACGAGCTTTGTCCCCATGTGCAGTTGCAAACCGTAGTCTGGATTTTTTTATGGCTGTTTTGGAGCAGTGGCTTCTTCCTTGCTGAGCGGCCTTTCAGGTTATGTCGATATAGGACTCGTTTTACTGTGGATATAGATACTTTTGTACCTGTTTCCTCCAGCATCTTCACAAGGTCCTTTGCTTTTGTTCTGGGATCGATTTGCACTTTTTGCACCAAAGTACGTTCATCTCTTGGAGACAGAACGCGTCTCCTTCCTGAGCGGTATGACGGCTGCGTGGTCCCATGGTGTTTATAATTGCGTACTATTGTTTACTAGTGTCCAGTCATTCTTTTCATTTTTACCGTTTGCTTGTTTGTAACAATCGCAAAGACATCGGCAACTTTGTAAATCCTAGTGAACTTGGTTCTGAAGCGATCGGCGGTCACAGAGAGACAGATAAACGTCTCGATTCTGTGTTTAAAAACGGGGATCTTCTGTGTATAAAGTGACGTGGAAAAGTTCAACTTCATTAACGAGGGTTTTTACGAAAACCGCTCTGAGATTTAACGATGCCCCTACGAAGGTAAAAACCATGCAAGTATCCTTAAGATGCTTTTGGGAAACCGAAGGCCCTGGGAAATAAATTATCTAAGACAAAACATATATTTTATTTTAAAAACATAATTTGGAAGCGCAAATTACAATTTTCAGAAAACACCTTGCAGGGGGTAAAAATCCATGGAAATTTAAAACATAAAATCTATGTTTGTTTTAAATGAGAAGTAGGCATTGGTATGACGCCGATAAAGGAACTTCACTTGAGCATCACAATGCCTACCAATGTATTCCAGCACACAGCTTTCCCCTACTGCAGTGGCTAAGTTGGTCTATTGTACATCAAAAACAAATGTGTATGCAAGTTGCTTAGAATTCAAAACCTTCTCAAAAAGCCTAATTCCTACTCTTCAGGTGAATAATGGACTTTACAGTGTCCTGCTATTCAAATGGAAATACAGAGCAGTCGGAACGTATTCAGACCCCTCGATTTTTTCCACATTTTGTTACGTTACAGACTTATACTAAAATTGATTCAAATCTACACACAATAGCCCATAATGACAAAGCAAAAACAGGTTTTAGACATTTTGGCAAAAGTACTCAAAATAAAAAACGGAAATATATCATTTACATAAGTATTCATACCCTTCACTCAGTACTTTGACGCTACAAGCTTGGCACACCTGTATTTGCGGAGTTTCTACCATTCTTCTCTGCAGATCCTCTCAAGCTCTAAGGTTAGATGGGGAGCGTCGCTGCACAGCTATTTTCAGGTCTCTCCAGAGATGTTCGATCAGGTTCAAGTCCGGGCTCTGGCTGGGCCACTCAAGGACATTCAGAGACTTGTCCCGAAGGCACTCGTGTTCTCTCGGCTGTGTGCTTAGGGTCGTTGTCCTGTTGGAAGGTGAACCTTCACCCCAGTCTGAGGTCCTGAGCGCTCTGGAGCAGGTTTTCATCAAGGATCTCTTTGTACTTTCCTCCGTTCATCTTTGCCTCGATCCTGACTAGTCTCCCAGTCCCTGCCGCTGAAAAACATCCCCACAGCATGATGCTGCCACCACCATGCTTCAAAATTGTGGTGGTGCCAGGTTTCCTCCAGAAGTGACGCTCGGCATTCAGGCCAAGGAGTTCAATCTTGGTTTCATCAGACCAGAGAATCGTGTTTCTCATGGTCAGAGTCCTTTAGGTGCCTTTTGGCAAACTCCAAGCAGGCTGTCATGTGCCTTTTACTGAGGAGTGGCTTCCGTCTGGCCACTCTACCATAAAGGCCTGATTTGTGGAGTGCTGTTGGGATGGGATAACCTTCCACAAGGACAACCATCTCCACAGAGGAACTCTGGAGCTCTGTCAGAGTGACCATCGGGTTCTTGGTCACCTCCATGACCAAGGCCCTTCTCCGCCGATTGCTCAATTTGCCTGGGCGGCCAGCTCTGGGAAGAGTCTTTGTGGGTCCCAAACTTCTTCCATTTAAGAATGATGGAGGTCACTGTGTTCTTGGGGACCTTCAATGCTGCAGAAATGTTTTGCTACCCTTCCCCAGGATTGTGTCAAGGCAAAGATCTGTCTCGGAGCTTCACGGACAACTCGTGCGACCTCATGGCTTGGTTTTTGCTCTGACATGCACTGTCAACTGTGGGACCATATATAGACAGATGTGTGCCTTTCCAAATCATGTCCAATCAATTGAATTTACCACAGGTGGACTCCAATCAAGTTGTAGAAACATCTCAAGGACGATCAATGGAAACAGGAAGCACCTGAGCTCAATTTCAAGTCTCATCACAAAGGGTCAGAATAATAAGGTAAATATTATTTTTAATACATTTGCAAATATTTCTAAATACCGTTTTCGCTTTGTCATTATGGGGTAGATTGATGAAGGAAAAAAAATATTGAAACCATTTTAGAATAAGGCTGTAACGTAAAACACAATGTGGAGAAAGGAGTATGAATAGTTCCTGAATTTTTTAAATAAAAAATAATATTTAACCTTTAATTTAACTAGGCAAGTCAGTTCAGAACAATTTCTTAATTACAATGAAGGCCTAGCCCGGGCCAAACCCGGACGATGCTGGGCAAATCGCGCGCCACCTTACGGGACTCCCAATCACGGTCGGATGTGATACAGCCTGGAATCGAACCAGGGACTGTATTGACCCCTCTTGCACTGAGATGCAGCGACCTCAGACCGCTGCGCCACCCGGGAGCCCACAATGCAATGCGAATATGTACTTACATGTTATACGTCTTGCTTGTAGCCTTGACTCCGCCGATGGGTATTCTTCTGATGATGACAGAGGAGTTCTTGGATATCAGGGCCTCGTCGTCTTTGTATTCTACAGATCAGAGACGAGGGAATTACTGGTCTGTCTGTTGATAGTAGCCCCCCCCCCGGTATCCCAGATATCTAGTTCCCCCCGCGGGTGGTATCCCAGATATCTAGTTCCCCCCGGTGGTATCCCAGATATCTAGTTCCCCCCGCGGGTGGTATCCCAGATATCTAGTTCCCCCGCGGGTGGTATCCCAGATATCTAGTTCCCCCCGCGGGTGGTATCCCAGATACCTAGTTCCCCCCGCGGGTGGTATCCCAGATACCTAGTTCCCCCCCGGGTGGTATCCCAGATACCTAGTTCCCCCCCCCCCCCCGGGTGGTATCCCAGATATCTAGTTCCCCCCCCCCCTGGGTGGTATCCCAGATATCTAGTTCCCCCCCCCCCCCCCCCGGGTGGTATCCCAGATATCTAGTCCCCCCCCCCCCCCCCGGGTGGTATCCCAGATATCTAGTTTCCCCCCCCCCGGGTGGTATCCCAGATATCTAGTTCCCCGGGTGGTATCCCAGATATCTAGTTCCCCGGGTGGTATCCCAGATATCTAGTTCCCCCCCGGGTGGTATCCCAGATATCTAGTTCCCCCCCGGGTGGTATCCCAGATATCTAGTTCCCCCCCGGGTCCTATCCCAGATATCTAGTTCCCCGGGTGGTATCCCAGGTATCTAGTTCCCCCCCGGGTCCTATCCCACAGGTCTAGATATCTAGTTCCCCGGGTGGTATCCCACAGGTCTAGATATCTAGTTCCCCGGGTGGTATCCCACAGGTCTAGATATCTAGTTCCCCGGGTGGTATCCCACAGGTCTAGATATCTAGTTCCCCGGGTGGTATCCCACAGGTCTAGATATCTAGTTCCCCGGGTGGTATCCCACAGGTCTAGATATCTAGTTCCCCGGGTGGTATCCCACAGGTCTAGATATCTAGTTCCCCGGGTGGTATCCCACAGGTCTAGATATCTAGTTCCCCGGGTGGTATCCCACAGGTCTAGATATCTAGTTCCCCGGGTGGTATCCCACAGGTCTAGATATCTAGTTCCCCGGGGTGGTATCCCACAGGTCTAGATATCTAGTTCCCGGGTGGTATCCCACAGGTCTAGATATCTAGTTCCCCGGGTGGTATCCCACAGGTCTAGATATCTAGTTCCCTGGGTGGTATCCCACAGGTCTAGATATCTAGTTCCCTGTGTACTATCCCACAGGTCTAGATATCTAGTTCCCCGGGTGGTATCCCACAGGTCTAGATATCTAGTTCCCCGGGTGGTATCCCACAGGTCTAGAGATCTAGTTCCCGGGGTGGTATCCCACAGGTCTAGATATCTAATTCCCCGGGTGGTATCCCACAGGTCTAGATATCTAGTTCCCTGGGTGGTATCCCACAGGTCTAGATATCTAGTTCCCCGGGTGGTATCCCACAGGTCTAGATATCTAGTTCCCGGGTGGTATCCCACAGGTCTAGATATCTAGTTCCCCGGGTGGTATCCCACAGGTCTAGATATCTAGTTCCCCGGGTGGTATCCCACAGGTCTAGATATCTAGTTCCCAGGGTGGTATCCCACAGGTCTAGATATCTAGTTCCCTGTGTACTATCCCACAGGTCTAGATATCTAGTTCCCCGGGTGGTATCCCACAGGTCTAGATATCTAGTTCCCTGGGTGGTATCCCACAGGTCTAGATATCTAGTTCCCTGTGTACTATCCCACAGGTCTAGATATCTAGTTCCCCGGGTGGTATCCCACAGGTCTAGATATCTAGTTCCCCGGGTGGTATCCCACAGGTCTAGATATCTAGTTCCCCGGGTGGTATCCCACAGGTCTAGATATCTAGTTCCCCGGGTGGTATCCCACAGGTCTAGATATCTAGTTCCCCGGGTGGTATCCCACAGGTCTAGATATCTAGTTCCCTGGGTGGTATCCCACAGGTCTAGATATCTAGTTCCCTGTGTACTATCCCACAGGTCTAGATATCTAGTTCCCCGGGTGGTATCCCACAGGTCTAGATATCTAGTTCCCCGGGTGGTATCCCACAGGTCTAGATATCTAGTTCCCCGGGTGGTATCCCACAGGTCTAGATATCTAATTCCCCGGGTGGTATCCCACAGGTCTAGATATCTAGTTCCCTGGGTGGTATCCCACAGGTCTAGATATCTAGTTCCCCGGGTGGTATCCCACAGGTCTAGATATCTAGTTCCCCGGGTGGTATCCCACAGGTCTAGATATCTAGTTCCCCGGGTGGTATCCCACAGGTCTAGATATCTAGTTCCCCGGGTGGTATCCCACAGGTCTAGATATCTAGTTCCCAGGGTGGTATCCCACAGGTCTAGATATCTAGTTCCCAGGGTGGTATCCTACAGGTCTAGATATCTAGTTCCCTGGGTACTATCCTATAGTTGGCTCATCCCAAATAGTTGACATACAAATATAAAAATCTATCCATCTTATCTATTCAATTTACATATGACGTTTCACATCCATGATTGTCAGGAAGTGCTTTTAAAAGTAAAACTGTCCTCGACCCCCAAATAGCAGGCAGTTCACACTAGAAGTTAGAAACCTTAAGAGGGACCAGATTCCCTGACTGTGCTGGCATGGTAGGGGACAGGCCTTACAAGCCAAACCACCTGGGCTGAAACGGGGGTTTTGTGGATGATGGAACCTTACAGGTAAGCTAACTAAAAAGTTATATAAAATTAAAAATCTCCCTTCAATATAAACGGCTCAAACCCATTGACCCCTCAATAGACAGGGGCCCCCTAGACCAGTAACCACAGTGGTTCTTGGCTGTCAAGACTTCTTCATTCTCAATGGATCCCGACAGGGCTTATTGATGCCTTTGGTTGACACTAGGTCACCTAACGTTAGATTTTCATCCAGGCCTTTATGTATGTGCAGCTTCCCGAGGGTTTCAGCATCAGCAAACCAACACGGGATAAAAAGCCCTGCACTTGAGCTATATAGCTCGTCAACCAACTTACTAGTTAGCTAAAGTTACAAAGCTAAGCTAAGCTAGCTGTCATCAAGGTTGAAGCAGTAGTCCTGGTTAGTCAAGTCAGAAAGTAGCTAGTTAGCAGCTAAACAGCAACAGGACACAAGTCAAACACACACACGTGTTTTTGTCTGATATAGTGATGGTGGATGATGGACTATAGTGTTAGAAAAACACCTAAACACGAAGAACTCAGTAACATCACGTTACACATTTCATTAAAACAAAGTTTTAATGTCTGATTTTAGGGGCTTGTCGTTACTGGACTAATTAGTTCTTAGCGACAAGCTAGCTGCATGCTAACATGCTAAGCTAATAGCTAGTTAGCAAGCTACTAGTAGTTAGCTATAAATCACAACAGCTGGTCAGCAGCTTTTAAAACATCCCAAGTAATTAACTAGTTAAGAAACAAAAAAATGTTTACACATGTTTTGTTAAACCATAAAACTACTTCTTACCTTCTTTAGTTTGTGCGTTGGTGATTTGTAGTCCGCAGTCGACAGCTTTGAGTCTCTCCCGACCCATAATCTGCCGTTTCAGATCGGATAAAGTGATGTTCACACCGTCGAAAGTGACCGTGTCGTAGTTGAGTTTAGATGAGAATTTATAATGAACACAAGACATGATGGAAACGAAAAAGTAACAACTGTTAACTAAAATGTCCCAGACAGAAAACGGATCATATATGAGGAGGTCGATAAATAAGCTGTGAATTGGTACAGAGCAAGTTAAGTGAAGTAGTTGAGTTGATGTCGTTTTAACGTTGGTATCCAACACGTCCAGGTGAAACAGCTGATGATTGTTGAGTCGTCAAAGTCCCTTGTTGTTTTTACAGTTTTGGACCGTGGAAACTGGCCCAAATCAACACAGCACCTTCCACAAGCATGGTGGAAAATGTTCCCTTTCCTTTCAGCAGATACTTCAATACAGAAGATAAAACACAAAGGTGTCCGAAACTAAGACTAGTAACAAGTAAACGTTACTTGCCTCCTTATTGTCCCCCTCAACAACACAAAACCTACAAAATAAAATGCGGTCACGTAAGAGAATCAAGAGTTTGAAAATAAACAAGTGTAAACAAACAGAGCAAGCACGACGATATGTAGAGCTAATTTATTCCCTGTGTAAAATAAAAAGGTAGTTAACTAGTTCATGCGAATCATGACAGCAAATAAAGAAAAGTCTGGCCTTCTCGTAAAAGCTAACAGTTAGCTTGCTGCTAGCTTTATAACAAAACAAAAAGCTCCCTAAAAAAACGCTGACAACCCGAATGACATTAACCGGATACTACAACAAAAACCATTAATATTTCAGAAACAATATATATATATAGTCATTACATTCCATGCAATTATCTAGGTAATGTTTTTATTCTTTTCCATTTTTGAAGTTGCCAGAAATCACCAGCTGTGTCGATTTCCACAGAGACAGAGGAGAGAGCTGTCATTTCACTCGGCCTTTCTGCGCAGGCGCGAATAGGAAGGGCCACGTTCACGAACATCAGTCGCTTTGTTTTTCTGCGCAGGGCGCAAATAGGAAGGGCCACGTTCACGAACATCAGTCGCTTTGTTTTCTGCGCAGGGCGCAAATAGGAAGGGCCAAGTTCAAGAACATCAGTCGCTTTGTTTTTCTGCGAAGGCGCAAATAGGGAGGGCGACGTTCAAGAACATCAGTCGCTTTGTTTTCTGCGCAGGCGCAAATAGGAAGGGCCACGTTCACGAACATCAGTCGCTTTGTTTTCTGCGCAGGCGCAAATAGGACGGGCCACGTTCAAGAACATCAGTCGCTTTGTTTTCTGCGCAGGGCGCAAATAGGAAGGGCCACGTTCAAGAACATCAGTCGCTTTGTTTTTCTGCGCAGGCGCAAATAGGAAGGGCCACGTTCAAGAACAATCAGTCGCTTTGTTTCTGCACAGGGCGCAAATAGAAAGGGCCACGTTCAAAAACATCAGTCGCTTTGTTTTCTGCGCAGGCGCAAATAGGAAGGGCCACGTTCAAAAACATCAGTCGCTTTGTTTTCTGCGCAGGCGCAAATAGGAAGGGCCACGTTCAAGAACATCAGTCGCTTTGTTTTCTGCGCAGGCGCAAATAGGAAGGGCCACGTTCAAGAACATCAGTCGCTTTGTTTTCTGCGCTTGTCGACTGATGACGCAATCCAACATCTTTTTCCCATGGACAGGTGTGACAATATTCCATTTTACCTCTGAGAAAGAACAATTAGGTACCAAGCTACTGAGAAAATGTTGCGCGCTGTATCATTTTTGGCTCGGTAGTATGAGACATTTGTGTAGATTTTGTGTAGCACAAGCGCTTGATATTGACAATTTAACTCAACACCAGAATGTCTTGAACAAAGAACTAAATATTATAGTGGCGATTGTATAAGCCTGCTGTAAGAAACTAGTCATTTTACAGTCCCTTATATAACAAAAAATGTAATCTAAATTCACCAGTAGATGGCGGTCTAAAACTATTTATGATAAATGTTCAAAACGAGGTTCATCCTTGATTTAACGTCTATTATTTTGTCTTGTGGAATTATATCTATCAGCATATCTACAGTAAAACACCTGCAGCAGCAAACACATATGTCTTATGATGGGCCTGTTATAACCTTCTAATGATGCTTGCTGAGGAGAGAAGATGGCACCTCGTCGGGGGGGGGGACCATTAGAAAAGGACATAATTTCAGCGTTTTACGACTTTGTGACACTTTGTTGTTATAGGTAAACTGTGACATAAAAACTACAGCTGCAGTTAGTTGCCTTTCACATTTATTATCCTCCTCATTTATCCTCCTCTTCCTCATTTATCCTCCTCTTCCTCATTTATCCTCCTCTTCCTCATTTATCCTCCTCTTCCTCATTTATCCTCCTCCTCTTCCTCATTTATCCTCCTCTTCCTCATTTATCCTCCTCTTCCTCATTTATCCTCCTCCTCTTCCTCATTTATCCTCCTCTTCCTCATTTATCCTCCTCCTCCTCATTTATCCTCCTCTTCCTCATTTATCCTCCTCTTCCTCATTTATCCTCCTCTTCCTCATTTATCCTCCTCCTCATTTATCCTCCTCTTCCTCATTTATCCTCCTCTTCCTCATTTATCCTCCTCTTCCTCATTTATCCTCCTCTTCCTCATTTATCCTCCTCTTCCT
>NW_021822756.1:27325-29825 GCF_901001165.1 Salmo trutta | reverse complement strand
GGCAGAGAGAGGGATGAGACAGACAGAGAGAGAGGATGAGACAGACAGAGAGAGAGGTGAGACAGACAGAGAGAGAGGGATGAGACACACAGAGAGAGAGGGATGAGACAGGCAGAGAGAGGGGATGAGACAGGCAGAGAGAGAGGGATGAGACAGACAGAGAGAGAGGGATGAGACAGACAGAGAGAGAGGGATGAGACAGACAGACAGAGGGATGAGACAGGCAGAGAGAGAGGGATGAGACAGACAGAGAGAGAGGGATGAGACAGACAGAGAGAGAGGGATGAGACAGACAGACAGAGGGATGAGACAGACAGAGAGAGAGGGATGAGACAGACAGAGAGAGGGGGATGAGTGTGATGAGAGGATGAGAAAGGAAAAGGGGGAAACCTGTGTATCTCCCTTCTCTCTCTCTCTCTCTCTCCCCTCTCTCCCCTCCCTCCCTCACTCTGTCTCTCCCCTCCCTCCCTCCCTCCCTCCCTCACTCTCCCCTCCCTCCCTCCCTCCTCACTTTATCTCTATCCCCCCTCTCTCCCCTCCCTCCCTCCCTCACTCTGTCTCTCTCTCTCTACACCTCTCCCTTCTGCCACTCTTGCTCCTCCCTGCCAACTGAGAAGGGATTTGTCCTATCTCTCCCAGCTTAGTTTTCTATTGTGTAGAGAAAGCAAAGGGAAGACGGGAGGGAGGGAGGGAGGAGGAGGGAGGGAGGGAGAGGGGTAACAGAGACAGAGAAGATATATAGAGAGAGATACAGGGTTAAAGACAGAATATATATAGAGAGAGATACAGGGTTAAAGACAAGATATATAGAGAGAGATACAGGGTTAAAGACAAGATATATAGAGAGAGATACAGGGTTAAAGACAGAATATATATAGAGAGAGATACAGGGTTAAAGACAGAGAAGATATATAGAGAGAGATACAGGGTTAAAGACAGAATATATAGAGAGATACAGGGTTAAAGACAGAAGATATATAGAGAGAGATACAGGGTTAAAGACAGAATATATATATATAGAGAGATACAGGGTTAAAGACAGAATATATATAGAGAGAGAGATACAGGGTTAAAGACAGAATATATAGAGAGATACAGGGTTAAAGACAGAATATATATAGAGAGATACAGGGTTAAAGACAGAATATATATAGAGAGATACAGGGTTAAAGACAAGATATATATATAGAGAGATACAGGGTTAAAGACAAGAATATATATAGAGAGATACAGGGTTAAAGACAGAGAATATATATAGAGAGATACAGGGTTAAAGACAGAGAATATATATAGAGAGATACAGGGTTAAAGACAGAGAATATATATAGAGATACAGGGTTAAAGACAGAGAATATATATAGAGAGATACAGGGTTAAAGACAGAATATATATAGAGAGAGATACAGGGTTAAAGACAGATATATATAGAGAGATACAGGGTTAAAGACAGAATATATATAGAGAGATACAGGGTTAAAGACAGAATATATAGAGAGATACAGGGTTAAAGACAGAGAATATATATAGAGAGATACAGGGTTAAAGACAAGATATATAGAGAGATACAGGGTTAAAGACAAGATATATATAGAGAGATACAGGGTTAAAGACAAGATATATAGAGAGATACAGGGTTAAAGACAGAATATATATAGAGAGAGATACAGGGTTAAAGACAAATATATATAGAGAGATACAGGGTTAAAGACAAGATATATAGAGAGATACAGGGTTAAAGACAAGATATATAGAGAGATACAGGGTTAAAGACAGAAGATATATAGAGAGATACAGGGTTAAAGACAGAAGATGTAATATGTTATCATGCCTGCTACATAAATAAATAAACCACTAGGATGGCTGTGGTGAGGCAGGGCCACCACTAGGATGGCTGTGGTGAGGCAGGGCCACCACTAGGATGCTGTGTGAGGCTGGTTCACACTAGGATGGCTGTGGTGAGGCAGGGCCACCACTAGGATGGCTGTGGTGAGGCAGGGCCACCACTAGGATGGCTGTGGTGAGGCTGGGCCACCACTAGGATGGCTGTGGTGAGGCTGGTTCACCACTAGGATGGCTGTGGTGAGGCAGGGGCACCACTAGGATGGCTGTGGTGAGGCAGGGCCACCACTAGGATGGCTGTGGTGAGGCAGGGCCACCACTAGGATGGCTGTGGTGAGGCAGGGCCACCACTAGGATGGCTGTGCTGAGGCAGGGCCACCACTAGGATGGCTGTGGTGAGGCAGGGCCACCACTAGGATGGCTGTGGTGAGGCTGGGCCACCACTAGGATGGCTGTGGTGAGGCTGGTTCACCACTAGGATGGCTGTGGTGAGGCAGGGCCACCACTAGGATGGCTGTGGTGAGGCAGGGCCACCACTAGGATGGCTGTGGTGAGGCAGGGCCACCACTAGGATGGCTGTGGTGAGGCTGGGCCACCACTAGGATGGCTGTGGTGAGGCAGGGCCACCACTAGGATGGCTGTGGTGAGGCAGGGCCACTAA